>NW_017306461.1:1074934-1098739 GCF_000935625.1 Nanorana parkeri
GGGTACAGCTGGCTCTGCCTCTAGATAGGCAGAGCCAGCTGTCACTCACGCAGCTGGGCGGATCCCGTCATCTAAGTCGTGATCCGCTCCGGCTGCGGCGTCTCAGTATACCGCGAGCTGTAGCTCGCGGTATACTGAGCTTAGGGTAACGGGAGGACGCTAGTTTGTGTCCTCCCGTTACCCTAAGGAGAACTATGGGGAAAAACACTGACCCCATAGTTCTCCTTTAAAGCTGATCTCCAGACTCACCTTCCGACTTACTCTGATTATACTGCACACTGTGAGCTTCCCATTGGGAGCTGCAGCAAGTCAGACACAGCCCGTCTCATTTCGTGGCTGGAGGTCATCCAGCATCATCTAGCGCTTTCCTCCCCAGGCTGACTGTCCCTGGCCCACCCCTTTCATTTATTGGATTTCAGCTCTTTCAATCATGGAGGTTCAGCATCAGATGCGGGCCTTCCCTAGAGTGGTCTGTATGCAAATGCAGCTTGCCTAGGAATGTCCACCCCTCCAGACTGATATCCACCCAGAAAGGCATTGTGATATTTGCATAACTCCTCTCAAGAGCCAGCCCACGCCTTGCATCAGGGCTGAGGGCTCTTGAAAAGGGTGATAAGGCAGGTTGATGTGATGTTTTCAGGAAGCTGTTTACAGTCCCTCCAACCAGCCCTCGCATTGCATAGAGAAGCATAAGGACCCAGTGATGATGTCACTGGGTCTATAATATGTTGTCTAATGTAAAACTGAAGGTTTTATTATAAAATGTGATCAGCATCTTAATGAGGCCAAAATATAAGCAGATTGAACTTTAGCTCTAAATTCCTTGTTCACAACACTTCCAGTGAAAGTTCCCGGTCATCTGAAACCTCTTTGGATGCAGCTAAACATTATTTAGAATTAAAAAAAGCTACAGATTACCAGGAAGCAGGTGGAGGGGAGGGTATAGTACACATCAGTCAAACCTTTGCTTTAAGCCCCTATACCTCAGGGGTGGGCAAACTCTGGCCCTTCAGCTGTTGTGGAACTACAAATCCCATGAGGCATTGCAAGATTCCCACAGCCACGACTCCCAGAGACAGATGCATGATGAGATTTTGTAGTTTCCCCACAGCTGGAGAGCTGGAGTTTGCCCACCTCTGCTCTACCCTATACTACAGAAATGACAGCTGGATTCTGATTGGTTGCTTTAGGCATCACAGGCACTCCCCACCTGTGGTCATGAATGATGCAGATGGTGTTCATATGTGCATTCTCTCACCTGTACTGGAGGAGGGGCTGGAGGCATTGGCTGATCCAGTGAGGTAAGGGCGGACATTGCGGACAGCAGGACCTCATCATTCACCAAAACGTTCCCTTGTACCAGAGTCTGGATGAGCGGCGACGGGGGGACGGCGATGTACGTGGAGATCTGTATGAGAAGGAATAAAGTACAGACTTAGAACCCCTCTGCTTTCTAATTTATACCTATTGAGGCAAATCCTCATGTTAAGGGAAGCCAAGTGTTATCAGTGATTGTATCTTGTTAGTTATTATTGAAATACATATTTTTTTAATCAATAAACTTTTATTGCAAAAACTATTCCATTGTATTGTATTATTACAATATTTACCTGTAAGCTGAAATACATGCAGAGAGATTAAAAATGTGGGAGGGGCATAGCGGAGCTCAGGGTTGCGGAAAGATTAACTAGACGTAACTGACTCTTGCTTGAGAAGAGGTGAATGGGGGCTTATAGTTACCGTGTATAAATAAATAAATAGCCCACACAGCACAATTTATGCTAAGCTCTTTAAAGTCATTGCAGTTAATAAGGTGGCACTCTTTGCAACTGGATATGGATTCTTTATAGTAAGAGCTGTACAAGCGCAGGACAGACTTCCCAGGGCACAGTGTAGCCCATGTCCTATAGCTGTGCACACAGCCGTCTCCCACGGCACCGTGTGGCCCATGTCCTATAGCTGTGCACACTGCTGCCTCCCAGGACACAATGTAACCCATGTCCCATAGCTGTGCACACTGCTGCCTCCCAGGACACAATGTAACCCATGTCCTATAGCTGTGCACACAGTTATCTCTCAGGGCACAGTGTAGCCCATGTCGTTTTGCTGTGCACACAGTCATCTCCCAGGGCACAGTGTAACCCATGTCCTATAGCTGTGCACACAGCCGTCTCCCAGGGCACAATGTAACCCATCTCCTATAGCTGTGCACACAGCTGTCTCCCAGTGTACAGTGTAACCCATGTCCTATAACTGTGCACACAGTCATCTCCCAGGGCACAACGTAATCCATGTCCTATAGCTGTGCACACATCCCTCTACTAGGGCACAATGTAGCCCATCCCCTATAGCTGTGCACACAGCTGTCTCCCAGTGCACAGTGTAGCCCATGTCCTATAGCTGTGCACACAGCTGTCTCCCAGTGCACAGTGTAGCCCATGTCCTATAGCTGTGCACACAGCTGTCTCCCAGTGCACAGTGTAGCCCATGTCCTATAGCTGTGCACACAGCTGTCTCCCAGGGCACAGGGTTGCCCATGCCCTATAAATGTGCACACAGTTGTCTCACAGCCAACAATGTAGCGCATTTCCTAGATCTGTGCACACAGACTTCTTCCAGGGCACAGTGTAGCCCATGCCCTATAGATGTGAACAAAGCCATCTTTCAAGGCACAGTGTAGCATGTGCCCTTTAGATGTGGACAAAGCCATCTCTCAAGGCACAGAGTAGCCCATGCCCTATAGATGTGCACGCAGCCATCTCTCAAGGCACAGAGTAGCCCATGCCCTATAGATGTGCACGCAGCCATCTCTCAAGGCACAGAGTAGCCCATGCCCTATAGATGTGCCTAGATGTGATGTCGTATTAAACCCAGAAAACTGACATGACAGCCAGACAACCAGCATTTTCAGAAAGAGAGATCATTAACATGCTACCTCTTTTTTCAGGTTTCCTTTAATGCAATAAAAAGTATGAAAGAGAAAATGGAAAAATGTGGAAGTCACATGAATAATTCCTTAAAGCGAATTGCTGAAATAACTGAAAACATACTCACCTGTCTGTTAACTGATTGCTGTTGCACGGAGCTGACAGGCGGCGTATAAACACTGTGGTTGCCCAGGGAGACAGATGCGAGGGATGGTGCGTTGCCATGGCACTGCTCCCGTTTGTGGATCATAAAACCCGGCAGGGAGTTAAATTGTTTTTTGCACTTCCCGCACAGGAAGACATCTTCATCATCTGCAAAGAACATCAGAAATCAACACGTGTACATGTAACATAAATGTAACATGCGTTCTATTGGCGCCACTGTGTGCTGACATTAAAAGCCCATTCAGACTACATATTGCAATAATGTAACACAATACCATGCGTATGGTGCACTCTGCCTTAATGGTCCTACCACATTGAAAAAGGCCCAGCGGAGGAACTCCACTACTCAACTCATACATGTCTGAGCTCCGTGAGCTGTGATCTGGCTCAATTTTGTCCCGTGACCATTTAGGAAGTGACATGACTATACCAAACTATATTATCTTCTGCCCTGTAGAGGAAGAGAAAATGCGTTCATTTCATACCAAGTCCTTGGATTGGTCCGGCGCTGCTGACATTTTGAGCGTTGTGGTCAGATACTCCACCTTGGCCATCAAGTAAGGACTGAACAGCTAACACTGTCTGGTTGTCCATGCCTGGAGAAAAAGAAATATGGTTGTCAGACTCCACCACGGGGTGTCAGGGTGGGTGTACTACATGATGGAAGCACCAGTAATGCAGTCGTGTCATGTCTGGCTCTGTACAGTGAATATCCGATTATTATTATATGGCTTTGAAGACGTATGGCAATTATGCACGAGCACCTGCAATTCACATCCATCAGTATGAAAGATCTACGACCAGCTATCAACCATGAATCAGCAGCAACATCAAGGAAGCCTGTACTAATATAAAGGCTGCCATTGAAGATCTCTCCTTTTATAATGCTATTTCCCTGGCTATGAGGCTAATTCATTAACTTCAATACAGACTAGAAACAGACATGAAACCGTGATGCGTGCATCGAAGACAAATTTCACCCCGTGAACAAAAAAAGTGAATCGTGAAATCACAGCACACTAAAAAAAAAGTTTGGTTCTCCTCCGAAAAGGAAGGGCCTCGAATTCTTGAACCCCCCGGGGCGCAAGGCTCCTGACAGGGGCAAGGATGACTTAGATCCACCTACCCGAAAGCTGGCGGACCCCTCTCCTCAAGGACCTGCTGAAACAGGTCCTTTGAGTACTAGGTGGGGGCTCTCCCAAAGAGAGACCCCCGAGTGGGAGGAAGCAGGGGAGCTAATAGGGGCCACAGAACCTCCTCCCTGACATCAGGACAGGCCCTGAAGGTACCTGCACCCTCCGTCTTCTGTGAAGTCAAAGGTGTAATCGTGCAAAAAAGGTGGTGCGCAAATAAATAAGTGTCAGTGCACAACCCTGGCAGGCCTTTCGGCCAGAGTAAAAAATATTGCCCCAAGCTAGCCATAAGGCCTGCCTAAGAGGCGTAGGGCAGAAAATGCTAGAAGTGCCGTGATCTATTGACAGTTAATCACGGTGGGGTCCCACACCCAAGTGATAATCTGGCGCACCCTGGGACGCCACCCCCAAGGGGCACAGCACCACTGGCCTCTGCGCCTCCCGAACCCACCAGCCAGACCAGAGGTGCAGCACCCATCCCCATCAGGAGGCATTAGTACCGAGGAAGCTCCCCCTCTTCTAAGGAGCCGCCTCAACACCCACCTTCACTTCGGACAGTACTAAGCAACCATCTGCCCCAGGAAGGTCCATGCTGTTCCCCTCTGAAAACTGGTAAGAACAGGTACTACACTTGATCTTAGCCAAAAGGCCGAGAAGCAATTCAAGTAGAACAGAAGCCATAACTTTTTTGGTATTGGATAGAGTAAGGGTGGGTTGTAACCCTGTCGGCTTTTATTGCCATCTGTGTCCCATTGGGGAGATTTCCTTTCACTTCCGGTCTGATAACCACAACAGGAAGTGAGAGGAAATCCCTTCAAAGTGAGGGAAATCCCTGGTGGTCAGTTGGGTGATCAGAACTAGTGTCCCCATTGGAAGATTTCCCATCTTGTTCTGTTGACAGCCCAAATGTGGAGTTTTCTTTTACGTTCGGTGATAACGGTCACCAGGACGAAAAAAAATAAACAGGGACACAGACAGCAATAAAAACCTGGCAGATGTTCCAATCCCTCTCCACTCAATCCAAAACTTAAAGTTTTGGCTTCAGTTGCACTTTTAGAATTTAGAGGAACTGAGCTCTGGAAGCTGTGCGTTGCACCCGAGCGTGCCTTACAATGCACCAGTGCTCTACAACACATGGAATGCGTTTTGTGCACCGCATTGGAAATTGCAGGTACGTTTTCCTGTCCACTGTGATGCGTTGGCAGCCCATTCAAAATGAATGGATTGCCTTAACACGACGCATGTTAACAAATGACACCAAAGTGGACAGTTGTGAATAGGCAGTTGGATGGCATAACAGCTGGGCTTCTTGCATTTTCAAAAGAAGGTCAGTAATGGCAGCACATACATCTCTATCATGACAGGTTTACTTCGAAGTAGAGAAAGGATCCAGGGAAGATAGGAAAAACAAGACTTGATTGAAGAAGTACTCCATGCTGGTTGCTATATAGGTTTCATCTATTATTGTGGAACATTATAGTTTATATCGTTTTTCATTTCTATATATGCAAGTGAAGGAGATCGGCTTCATGTGAGTTATAAAGTACATATTATCAACACAAAATCTACATGTTCTCAATCACTGGATTGTATATTATTCATTTATTATTGATATTTATGTGGCGCAGACAAATGTTCTCAATCGTTGAATTGTATGTTCTCGGTCATTGTATTGTATGATCTCAGTCATTGTATTGTATGATCTCAATCATTGTATTGTGTGTCCTCAGTCATTGTAGTGTGTCCCCAGTCATTTTATTGTGTCCTCGGTCATTGTACTGTATGATCTCAGTCATTGTATTGTGTCCTCGGTCATTGTATTGTATGATCTCAGTCATTGTATTGTATGATCCAAATCATTATATTGTGTGATCTCAGTCACTGTATTGTATGATCCAAATCATTATATTGTGTGATCTCAGTCACTGTATTGTGTGTCCTCAGTCATTGTATTGTGTGACCCTAATCATTGTATTGTGTCCTCAGTCATTGTATTGTGTGACCCTAATCATTATATTGTGTCCTCGGTCATTGTATTGTATGATCTCAGTCACTGTATTGTATGATCTCAGTCATTGAATTATGTGATCTCTGTCATTGTATTGTGTCCTTGGTCATTGTATGATCTCAGTCATTGTATTGTATGATCTCAGTCATTGTATTGTGTGTCCTCAGTCATTGTATTGTGTGTCCTCAGTCATTGTATTGTGTGTCCTCAGTCATTGTATTGTGTGTCCTCAGCCATTGTAGTGTGTGTCCTCAGTCTTTGTATTGTATGATCTCAGTCATTGTATTGTGTCCTCAGTCATTGTATTGTGTGTCCTCAGACTTTCTCCAGCAGTGACATCTCATGTTTAGGACACAAGGGTGTCAGCGATCAGATGTCCCAGGTTTGCTGTTCCATTTCTCTAGTCTGACACCCTTCTCCCCAACAATGGCAGCTCTTCCCGGATCCTGCCCCCCTCTGCTGCACCTAACAACCCCTGTGCTCTTCCAGTACACTCCCTCCTGCGGCTCTTCTCCCCCCCGGGCACCCCTCCCTCCGCGGAATCCGGAGCTCACCCCCCACCACTGACTGCACGTACTACGCTACGGCGCCCAGCAGCGCTCCTCCGGTCTATACATAGCCAGCATGGAATACATTTCACATTTTACCTTCAAAAGCCTCAAATATCGCTTGCGCCATCTTGCAGGCTGCCGTTGTCCTAAGAGCAGCATTATGGGAAATGTCCCATCTGTGTAATGCAAAGAGTGACCGGCAGAGGGCGGCAGAGCTCATCCCTAACTACATGGGTGGAAATAATAATTATTATTATTATGATTATTATTGTTATTATCATTGATAAAAAATATTACCAAAATATTAGAATAATAATAATAATTATCCTATTTGAAGCCATGATGGAGGGGTAGTGTTGTTGCCCCGAAAGGTGTTGGCTGGTGTTTGTTTGCTTGGATTGTGAAAAATTAAAATTTGTTTTTGGACTCTTTCGCCTTTCTGTTTGGCGCCCTCTTTTTCTAAACATTTAAATGAATGGGCCGCATTTACATAACACACGTTAGCGTGACGTAAAACACATGAGCTAATGCCGTGCAATAGTGTGAAAAGCTAACACCAATCACAGGTTTTGTTATGTTTTAGATACAGTAGCGCATGTGTAAGGGCCATATCAGATGCGCAATTCTGCTGTTGCTGGCGCATCATTAAGGAGAGGCTTCCACATACCCTAATGCAGCTGTGGGAAACTCCGGTGTTCTATCAAAGTTTGTGACTGGGTTGGAATGTGTGACCGGTCACACATTTTAATGTAATCACGCCCAGTTTTACAGCGATGGAATATGTGACCGGCAAAAGGTGAGGAATTCCAACGCTTTCTCAGCTGTTCCAGGGCAGATCGGCATCGCAGATGGTATGTGCAGTTGGACCGATCTGCCCTGGAACAGCTGATCGGTCCTGAGATGTCACTTCTATCCGACTCTGTGAGTGCGATATCACATTCCACAAAGTCACATTACTGGACCAATCAGCTGTTCCAGGGCAGATCGGTCCTCCTGCACATACCATCAGCGATGGCAATGTGACTGCGTTAGAATGTGTGACCTGTGACGTGGTCACACATTTTAACGTAATCCCGCCCAGTTTTACAGCGGTGGAATGTGTGACCGGTCACACATTTTAACGTAACCACGCCCACTTTTTGGGCGGTGGAATATGTGACCGGCAAAAGGTGAAGAATTCCAACGCTTTCTCAGCGGTTCCAGGGCAGATCGTCATGGCATATGGTATATGCACGGGAACCGATCTGCCCTGGAACAGCTGATTGGTCCAGTAATGTGACTTTGTGGAATGTGATATCGCACTCACAGAGTCGGATAGAAGTGACATTTCAGGACCGATCAGCTGTTCCAGGGCAGATCGGTTCCCGTGCATATACCATATGCCATGACGATCTGCCCTGGAACAGCTGAGAATGCGTTGGAATTCTTCACCTTTTGCCGGTCACATATTCCATCGCTGAAAAAGTGGGCGTGATTACGTTAAAATGTGTGGCCACGTGACCGGTCACACATTCCACCGCTGTAAAACTGGGCGGGATTACATTAAAATGTGTGACCACGTCACCGGTCACACATTCTAACGCAGTCACAAACTTTGATAGAACACTGGCCCTCCAGCTGTTGTGGAACTGCAAGTCCCATGGGGCATTGCAAGACTTTGACAGCTACAGGCCTGACTCCCAGAGGCAGAAGCATGATGCCATTTGTAGTTAAAACACAGCTGGAGGGCCGGTGTTCTATCAAAAGCTCCGACTTGTCAAGCTCTCCGACTGGCGACGTCACATCCAGTGACTGCCAGTAGGAGATCTAGACCAGATGGAGCTACTGTGCATGCATTAGCCGGGCGGCTGTCTTAATCCTGGACTCGCCTCACTGCGCCTGCGTGCCTTCATACAGCCTGTTGAGTTCTCCAACACTACTCGCTGCGCCTGCATGTCTTCACCTTCCCTGTCACGATGTAGGCGCACTGAGCGGGGTTGTAGGATTCAACGGCGATAATGGATCCACGCAGGCGCAGTGGTGAGTGGGGTTGTAGGATTCTACGGCAATTTATGGAGTTGCGCCAGTTACAGATTTCGACAAAGAGTCTATGGATTATTGTAGTAGTAGGGATGGCGCACGTGCATTGTCGGCAAGTGGACTAAAGCTCCGACTGGCAAGTGACCGGATGTGACGTCAGCAGTCAGAGATCTCGACGGGTTGGAGCCTTCGACAGAACACCAGAGCTGCCCACCCCTAGTCTAAGGGAGATTTTCCCTCCCTTTGGAGAGATTTGCTCTTACTTCCTGTTGCGTTTCTGGGAAAAGAAGCAAGGGGAAATCTCCTAAACTCATAAACGCAGTTCTAGCCCTTTTTTTAAACTACCCTTAGGGCTTATAAGACCTCTCCAGTTCATGTGCACATTGACACACTTGTTCCATGCTGCTGTACCCTTCTGTGACAATGGCACCTCAATACATTAACCCTACACACCTTTGACGCACATACATTGCGATGCACTACAACATAAAGTGACGCACTACTGTACCCTGTGGCGTACTGCTTTATAAAAATGGCTCATGTCTGATTTGTGGTCGGTTTGGGTGCATTGGCAGCCCATTTATTTGAATGGCCTGCCTTAACAAAATGCGCGGTACCACGCAGAAAAATGGGCGTTAATGTGTGTGCAGTAACGGAACATATCACAAAGGACAGGTCTGAATGGGCCCATGATGCAGTATTTACATTCCTGATCACACCCAGAGTTGTCTTTGGGGGGAATTCATAAAAACTGGAGCAGAGAAAATCTGAAGCAGTTGCCCATGGCAACTAGTAAGCTTATCTGTTTCCTTTTTAAAGCTTAACTGAACATACTAAAGACAGAAGCTGAGTGGCTGCCATGGGCAACTGCTCCAGTTTCTTTTAATTCCTCCCATTAAGTCTTAAAGGTTAAACTCCATTTTTTAATATAAAAGTGTCATATTGGAAGAGAAAACTCATGTCATGTACAATCATTTCAGCTGCAGTTAACTCAGCGAACTCATACAAAAGAGCTGAATTGTGCAACATAGGAACCAGTCCTCCGCCGAGCCCCGCCCCGCACCCAAAAGGGGAACTGAGTGCGCGGAGCTCTGTTATATCCGGGGATTTTTAAAGGATGCAAATGACCTTTGGAACGCCGGTGGAACGCACAAGGTTCAAGTACCCAGAAGTGTCAAAGCTTTCTGGCTGTCAGAATGGCGGGGGCCGTGTTACCGAGCTCTGTGATGCGGGATTGTACTGATTTCTGTAATGCAACCAGCCATATAAACACGCATAGGGACGGTTCAATGACCCCTATACAGTCAGCGGGTTTGGGAGCCAACTCAGTGGCCCTGAACCAGGAAGAGCTCGTAGAGACTCTTAAACATCCTCCATGCTACAACTGGAGCATGATTTAAAATTTTTAAAAGCAAGCATGTGAAAATGCAGGTCTCTTCACACAATGTTACTGTGGACAGCAACCTTGTCATCAGGGCAGGAAAGCCCTCCCAACCATGGTCACAGATTCACAGACACCAAGAAAAGAAACAGAGAGGGATTCCAAATATTGATTGATATTAAACCTTAGAACTTTTTTCAATAATGAATCCATATGAAACACATATTCATCACACAGCAAAGTCTACAGCATCCATCTACTAGCTTGGAGAAGGGAGGAAGGAGGAGAGGGCAGCAGGGGGCAGAGGCCAGGGAAATGGCTAGTTGTGCCTTGCTGTGTATTTTGGGCACAAACAAGGGTGGCTCCATAGGACCCTGTAGGGGAAAGGAGCAACGTTTAAACAGGGTATTGGGGCGTGTGCTCGGGGGACCAGCTGATTCTGCAGAAGCAGCATCCATTTTAAGTGATTTAATCAGCATTTCACTTTTTAATATCATTTTAATTACAATGAAGCAGGGGGTTGGCAACCATGACGCTCCAGCTGTGGTGAAACTACAAATCCCATCATGCAGCTGCCTCTGGGAGTCATGGCTGTGGTTGTCAGTCTTGCAATACCTCATGGGACTTGTAGTTCTACAACAGCTGGCGGGCCGAGGTTGCCTACCCCTGCATTAAAGAATGGCCTAAATTGGCAAAGTGAAGGATTCACTTAACACCTGCCGCAAAATGCAGCATAATCAGTGGACTGTACTGTTTGGTTGTGCTGGTAATTCTCCTGCTTGAATATAACGATGATGTCCAGAAACATTACTATGCGGTTATGTACTCATCAACAGGCAAATGGCTAAAATACTAAACTAAGAGTCAGTGACCTGAGCCATACAGACATGATATGAAGATGACTGGAGATGAATGAAATAATAAATATTCGGTTACTTTCTTTCTTTCTTAAAGGTATGGAGCTAAAATCCGGGCACCCCATGCACTGGTGATGACATTCCTGTTTAAGTCTGGAAGGTAATTTACGATAAGAGCGTTTATTCAGAATGTTTTGTCTTCTTATACCTGTGTATTGTATTCGGCTCCTACCAAGAACATGGGCAACTGTCACTCCAGTTGGACCTTTTAAAGGGCAATTATGGGGAGAGAGAAATACACTCACCCCCATAATTACAGCGAACGTGTGACAGCTTAAGCTGTCGCATGTCGGCTCTATTGTTTGGGAACTGACCGATCATACATTGCTGATCGTTCAGCTCCTGATCTTCTCCCTTCAGAGTGGTGACTGTCAGTCACCACTCTCCAGTCCTCCAGCGCTGACTGGAGAAACAGACGGGGAGGGGGCGGGCACAGCTGGCTCTGCCTCTGGAGAGGCAGAGCCAGCTATCAATCAGACAGTGAGGTGGATCACGACAATATTGTCAGGATCTGTCCCGGCTGCTCTCAGTTTTGAGTCACAGGAGGACATTGGTATATGTCCTCCTGTGACCCTAAAGAGAACTAAGGCAAAAAAAAAAGTTGGGCTATAGTTCTCTATTAAATAGACCATTACTGTTGGGAAAATTGACCAGAATGATCCTCTTATCTTATAACTTGCTCTGAAGAAGTTAGAGTTAAGCTGACCATACGTTGCCTGAATTTTTTGGCTGCATCCTGCTGACTCGGTCGAAATCTGAGCTGTGGGTTGCCGAAAAGTAGATTTTTCGATCCTTTAAAAGAGAACTATGGGCAAACTGGCTTTAGCCTGCTATATGCTGACAGCGGCTTTAGCCTGCTATATGCTGACAGCGGCTTTAGCCTGCTATATGCTGACAGCGGCTTTAGCCTGCTATATGCTGACGGCGCAGAGCCGCGCCGCAGCTGGAAAAGGCTGCAAACATTTTGTCGAGATCCACCCAGCTGCCTGATGACATGAAGCTTAGGGTCCCCACACACCTTACGATTATCGTACGATAATCGCGGGAAATCCCGCAATCGTACGATGATCGTAAGGTGTGTGGAAGCCGTGCGACCTCTACTACTGTAAGGTCGCACGACTTTAAACTTACGAACATGTTTGAAAACCCGCCGAGCATCGTACGATGTTCGGCGGGTTTGTGGCATGTCCGTACGATAACAGCCGCACGGGCTGGTGTGCACAAGCGCACACTGCCCGTTCGGCATTGCGGTCATCGGAAGCCCGCCCCTCAGGGGGCGTGGCTTGCGATCATCGCAAGTACGATCTGCCTATGCAACATAGGCAGATCGTACGTTTTTTTAAGTACATTATAACCATCGCAAGACAGAAGTCTTGCGATGGTTGTAAGGTGTGTGCCCATCCTTACACAGGGTTTGGACAGAAGAACAGAGCAGCAGGGGGGGCGGGGCGCAGGGATGATGACTATTAGCGGGCGGGGGGTTCTTCTTATAAGAGAACCTGTCATTTTGTCTTGAATGGAGATAGTAACAGAATGTCCTTAGGGCAGGGGTAGCCAAACTTCAGCCCTCCAGCTGTGCTGAAACTACAAATCCCATGATGCATCTGTCTCTGGGTGTCGTGGCTGTGGGAATCTTGCAATGTCTCATGGGATTGGTAGTTTTACCACAGCTGGCGGGCCGGAGTATGGTTACCCCTGCCTTAGGGGAACACAAAAAAAGACAAATGAGAGCGGATATGGTACATAAATGGTTTTCTTTTTTTTTTCTTCATGTCTTAACCTTGTGTTTCCGTAGTTTAAAAGACAAGCTGAAAGCCATCCTCCAGGCGACGTTCACTCATTCGCGGAACCTTGCTTATTTCGTCTTCACATATAAGGGCCTCTTGACGGCTCAGGAGAAACTACATGGAAGCAAGTGGCAGTTCCATTCCTTCCTGGCAGCTAGTGTGGGCGGATGGGTGGTATTCGGAGAGAATAATAACATCAATAGTCAGGTAAGGCTAAACAATGGATGGGGGCAGGTCCAGGTATCAAGTAAAAACCATTGATGAATGAACTGCTAATGGAACTCAGGTAATAATGCAGCTGTGTAAAAGTCAGAAAGTTCCCTCTCTCATGGAAGGAAGGTGGGGGTTGCCCTTTCTAACCTTTCTTAATTCGTGCCTCTGTTGCATCCATTGTTCGCTGCTTCGCAAAGTTAGAGATGGCGGTAGAATCTTCAGCATCAAACACTTCCGGTCGCCCTGGTATAGCTCTTCCACAACCTGTACGCCAGTAGTGCGTCCCCGCAGCTTGACGGTCCCTTCGAGCTCTGGGGATTGAAATGTTGGCTAAGCTCTGGACAGCAGTGTAAGGATAATTAGTTGACATGTTTTAGTGGCTCACCGGTCCCTCTTCATCGGGACTAAAGGGTGCAGTATATACATGAACATTTCTCGGCAGACAATTGAAAATGAAATATACATATGATAAAAGATGCAATACAGGTTTATACTTCAAGAAGTAAAGTAAAATGCATAAAAATCTCTAAAGACGATAGGATGATGTTAATAATCGTGCAAAGAATGATAAAACAAATGGTTAATTATTATTATTATATATTATGTATTTATGTGTTTTTATATTTTTATTACTATTATTTTTATTAATATTATTACTATTTAATAATTATTTAGACACTGCATAGGTATTGGTAGATCTGAAGGAGATTGTACTATCCAATTGCAATGTGTGTGTTGTGCTTAGAGACATCTGGCTGAGGGCCAGAAATGCCCTCAGCTCCTAATGTCCTGTAAGGAGCTGACAGCTAAACCTAACAAAGTGGGAAGGGGTTCTGTAGTCCCAGCAGGGAAGAACTCTGGCACAACTGAGACCACTGCTTGGGATTCCAGTGCTGCAGAGTCGGCATTATCAGCACACTATAGGAGGAATTAGGAGCTCAGTTCATTTCTGGCGGGATCAACAGGTATTTTCAGTACTTTCAGTGTATTTAAGGATATAAAACATGGCTTGTATTGCATGGATGTGATTTACAGCAGCGCACAACTCCTGCAGTTGAGGTTGTCGGCTGGTAACCCACAACCCTGACAACACAGGTTATCTCTCTATCTGTATATTTGCATCAGTTGCTTGGAATGGTAGAACACATTCTAGCTCTTCTGTTTTATGATCACATGACCTTGGACTTTAACAGACAAGTCTGAGCAATCCTACTGATCCAGGATTTCACTGCCCGATATTCCTGCCAACTGTCTTTATATTTTCCCTATTTATTTCCAGAAGAACTTCAGGATTTATTCAAATGAACCCTTATTATTATGCAGGATTTATATAGCACCAACAGATTGTGCAGCACTTTACAAAATGAAGGGAAGACATTACAGTTGCAATTCAATATAGGAGGGTTAGGAGGGCCCTGCTTGTGAGAGCTTACAATCTAGAAGAAGGGGGAAGCGACACAAAAGGCATTATTTGGTGAGGGATGAGCTGATGGAAGAAGTAAAAGTACAGTTATGTGAAGATGGGATCGACTTCCCTCAAGGGATGAGTTTTCAAGGATCGCCTAAAGGTGGATAGCCAGACAGATTAGGGTAGGGAGTTGCAGAGGATGGTAGAGGCTCTGGAGAAGTCCTGTAGGAGAGCATGGGAGGAAGTAATGAGGCTACACTGACTGCAGGCTGTATCCCAGCAGAAGGACACATCTCTTCTTACAGAAGCACGTAGTCACTTATACCAGAGGTGTAACTAGGCCTGACAGCGGTATAGAATATTGTACAAATAGAACTGTATTGATGCACCTTGTAATAAATGTTTATTTCCCATAACGTCTTCCAGGACAGCATCACGAGATGGGATCTCCTCCCCCACACACAGGAAACACGTCACTTAATCTGTTTAAAAGACCCTCCGCTCCTCCACTCCCTCAGTCATCACGAGAACCGAAGGCAAGCTGGAAAAAGACAAGGCACATACAGGCAATACCACCACATCACATTAATACTACAAGCATCAATGGGCGGGCAGTTGCTGTCCTGGAAGACTAATGGAAATAGAGTTACCGGTAAGTCCTAACTCTGAATTTCCCATAACGTCTTCCAGGACAGCATCACGAGATGGGATCTCCTCCCCCACACACAGGAAACACGTCACTTAATCTGTTTAAAAGACCCTCCGCTCCTCCACTCCCTCAGTCATCACGAGAACCGAAGGCAAGCTGGAAAAAGACAAGGCACATACAGGCAATACCACCACATCACATTAATACTACAAGCATCAATGGGCGGGCAGTTGCTGTCCTGGAAGACTAATGGAAATAGAGTTACCGGTAAGTCCTAACTCTGAATTTCCCATAACGTCTTCCAGGACAGCATCACGAGATGGGATCTCCTCCCCCACACACAGGAAACACGTCACTTAATCTGTTTAAAAGACCCTCCGCTCCTCCACTCCCTCAGTCATCACGAGAACCGAAGGCAAGCTGGAAAAAGACAAGGCACATACAGGCAATACCACCACATCACATTAATACTACAAGCATCAATGGGCGGGCAGTTGCTGTCCTGGAAGACTAATGGAAATAGAGTTACCGGTAAGTCCTAACTCTGAATTTCCCATAACGTCTTCCAGGACAGCATCACGAGATGGGATCTCCTCCCCCACACACAGGAAACACGTCACTTAATCTGTTTAAAAGACCCTCCGCTCCTCCACTCCCTCAGTCATCACGAGAACCGAAGGCAAGCTGGAAAAAGACAAGGCACATACAGGCAATACCACCACATCACATTAATACTACAAGCATCAATGGGCGGGCAGTTGCTGTCCTGGAAGACTAATGGAAATAGAGTTACCGGTAAGTCCTAACTCTGAATTTCCCATAACGTCTTCCAGGACAGCATCACGAGATGGGATCTCCTCCCCCACACACAGGAAACACGTCACTTAATCTGTTTAAAAGACCCTCCGCTCCTCCACTCCCTCAGTCATCACGAGAACCGAAGGCAAGCTGGAAAAAGACAAGGCACATACAGGCAATACCACCACATCACATTAATACTACAAGCATCAATGGGCGGGCAGTTGCTGTCCTGGAAGACTAATGGAAATAGAGTTACCGGTAAGTCCTAACTCTGAATTTCCCATAACGTCTTCCAGGACAGCATCACGAGATGGGATCTCCTCCCCCACACACAGGAAACACGTCACTTAATCTGTTTAAAAGACCCTCCGCTCCTCCACTCCCTCAGTCATCACGAGAACCGAAGGCAAGCTGGAAAAAGACAAGGCACATACAGGCAATACCACCACATCACATTAATACTACAAGCATCAATGGGCGGGCAGTTGCTGTCCTGGAAGACTAATGGAAATAGAGTTACCGGTAAGTCCTAACTCTGAATTTCCCATAACGTCTTCCAGGACAGCATCACGAGATGGGATCTCCTCCCCCACACACAGGAAACACGTCACTTAATCTGTTTAAAAGACCCTCCGCTCCTCCACTCCCTCAGTCATCACGAGAACCGAAGGCAAGCTGGAAAAAGACAAGGCACATACAGGCAATACCACCACATCACATTAATACTACAAGCATCAATGGGCGGGCAGTTGCTGTCCTGGAAGACTAATGGAAATAGAGTTACCGGTAAGTCCTAACTCTGAATTTCCCATAACGTCTTCCAGGACAGCATCACGAGATGGGATCTCCTCCCCCACACACAGGAAACACGTCACTTAATCTGTTTAAAAGACCCTCCGCTCCTCCACTCCCTCAGTCATCACGAGAACCGAAGGCAAGCTGGAAAAAGACAAGGCACATACAGGCAATACCACCACATCACATTAATACTACAAGCATCAATGGGCGGGCAGTTGCTGTCCTGGAAGACTAATGGAAATAGAGTTACCGGTAAGTCCTAACTCTGAATTTCCCATAACGTCTTCCAGGACAGCATCACGAGATGGGATCTCCTCCCCCACACACAGGAAACACGTCACTTAATCTGTTTAAAAGACCCTCCGCTCCTCCACTCCCTCAGTCATCACGAGAACCGAAGGCAAGCTGGAAAAAGACAAGGCACATACAGGCAATACCACCACATCACATTAATACTACAAGCATCAATGGGCGGGCAGTTGCTGTCCTGGAAGACTAATGGAAATAGAGTTACCGGTAAGTCCTAACTCTGAATTTCCCATAACGTCTTCCAGGACAGCATCACGAGATGGGATCTCCTCCCCCACACACAGGAAACACGTCACTTAATCTGTTTAAAAGACCCTCCGCTCCTCCACTCCCTCAGTCATCACGAGAACCGAAGGCAAGCTGGAAAAAGACAAGGCACATACAGGCAATACCACCACATCACATTAATACTACAAGCATCAATGGGCGGGCAGTTGCTGTCCTGGAAGACTAATGGAAATAGAGTTACCGGTAAGTCCTAACTCTGAATTTCCCATAACGTCTTCCAGGACAGCATCACGAGATGGGATCTCCTCCCCCACACACAGGAAACACGTCACTTAATCTGTTTAAAAGACCCTCCGCTCCTCCACTCCCTCAGTCATCACGAGAACCGAAGGCAAGCTGGAAAAAGACAAGGCACATACAGGCAATACCACCACATCACATTAATACTACAAGCATCAATGGGCGGGCAGTTGCTGTCCTGGAAGACTAATGGAAATAGAGTTACCGGTAAGTCCTAACTCTGAATTTCCCATAACGTCTTCCAGGACAGCATCACGAGATGGGATCTCCTCCCCCACACACAGGAAACACGTCACTTAATCTGTTTAAAAGACCCTCCGCTCCTCCACTCCCTCAGTCATCACGAGAACCGAAGGCAAGCTGGAAAAAGACAAGGCACATACAGGCAATACCACCACATCACATTAATACTACAAGCATCAATGGGCGGGCAGTTGCTGTCCTGGAAGACTAATGGAAATAGAGTTACCGGTAAGTCCTAACTCTGAATTTCCCATAACGTCTTCCAGGACAGCATCACGAGATGGGATCTCCTCCCCCACACACAGGAAACACGTCACTTAATCTGTTTAAAAGACCCTCCGCTCCTCCACTCCCTCAGTCATCACGAGAACCGAAGGCAAGCTGGAAAAAGACAAGGCACATACAGGCAATACCACCACATCACATTAATACTACAAGCATCAATGGGCGGGCAGTTGCTGTCCTGGAAGACTAATGGAAATAGAGTTACCGGTAAGTCCTAACTCTGAATTTTTTATAATAATCTGAGATTAATAAAGTATAAATCATTTGCATTATGATTAAAACCGCGCTCTGAGTCCCTCCTCTTGTCTCTTGCAGATAAACATGTACTTATTGTCCCGTATCCTCTTTGGCTTGTCCCGGCTGGCAGTAGAGAAGGGTTATATCCCGGAGCCCAAGCATGACGTCTTCCCTATTTTCTCTGCCCTGGTGTGGGGATTTGTGCTCTGGCTGTTTGAATACCACCGCCATACTCTCCAGCCCTCGCTGCAGTCCTCCATGACGTATCTGTACGATGACAGCAACATCTGGCACGACATCTCTGACTTCTTGATATACAACAAGCCTAAGCAGGAGAAATAATACCGGGGTATCCCTGCTGGATGCACTGAAATGATACACAAGCTAATTGACCCCTTTGAATGGCGGGGATTGTATTGGTAAACCTCTTTATACTTGAATGGTAGAGTAATGCTGATGATTGATATTGCACCTTGACTGTCCTGGATATCGGAGTGTGTGAGGCCAGTCTAAAGCCCAGCTATAGCCAAAAACCATTTTTTGTCCTCGAGGTGAGAGGTGTTAGAAACTCTATCGGTTTTTTTTTTTTTTTCTGTCTTTGTCCTTGCTGGGAAGATTTCCCCTTACTTCCTGTCCTGGTGACTACACAGGAAGAGAGGGTAAAACCCTAACAGGGAACACAGCAGTAAAAAACAGTAGTATCAGGTAGTAGCATTGCTTTCTGCCTGCCGGGAATGTTTTCTTTACTTCCTCTCCCAGTGACCACACAGGAAATAAGGAAAAATCTTACTAAAGGGGCACTGCAATGAAACCTTACAGAGTTTTTAAACCAGTGGTTCTCAACTTATGAGGTATAGGAGCCTCGACTGTGGCCCCTGACAAGGGGTGCACATAATGTTCAGTATATGCAATACTAGGAAGGACTGCAGACATAAAGGAATTGGTGGTCAGAGGCTGGGATCATCCTCCAGGTTTGGGTACCAATTGGGCGAATGCTACAGGTTTGGCTGAAGATTGGCAACATGCTATAGGTTTGGGTAAAGATTGGCAACATGCTATAGGTTTGGGTAAAGATTGGCAACATGCTACAGGTTTGGTTGAAGATTGGGGGCATGCTACAGGTTTGGTTGAAGATTGGGGGCATGCTACAGGTTTGGTTGAAGATTGGGGGCACGCTACAGGTTTGGTTGAAGATTGGGGGCACGCTACAGGTTTGGTTGAAGATTGGGGGTGTGCTGCAGAAGACATTGAAAGACTAAGAACAGGTTACATGGGGCTTGTAGAGATCACTGCTATTACAAATAAATGCTCCCACTTCCATTATAGACTGCTGGGGGTCACGGAAGAAGAACCAAATGGCCATGGGTTGGGCACCAGGGTCGCAACATCTCCCCTTCCATACAAAGTTAGAAAAAAGGTTTTGGTATGGCCTAATTTGCATATGCATTTGTATATCTCTAACACATTTTATGGGCGTGTGTGCAAGCTGTTCAGCTCGGGCTGAGTTCACATGTGTTTGCTGCCCCCGCCAGAATGAAACAGAAACTGTACTGTAAAGAAAGAGGATTCCCTGACCACTGACACCTATTCTATAGATCTGGTGGAGGTGAATTTAGTGTTAATTACACATACCTCTGTGCCTCTGATCCGTAGGTACTGAGCGATATATCTCTAGACCTGGCAGTCATATCCATCCATCTGAATCTGTTGCTTGTCCTGGTCCACCATTTATGTTAAGTGAGGTATACAGCAATACCCGGCCATTTTAAGGTACCTAATTAAAGCAGAGCTCCGGGTAAAAATGTATGAACCCTTGCAGCGGGGCTACCCCAGCACTGCAAGGGATAAGGGCTTGTTTTTGACTAGGGTCAAAGATAATAAAAGGGTCAAAATTATACTCGCCTGATCCTCTGAGTTGGCTTGCTCTCTTAGACTGGTCCCTGGAGCCTCTCTCCCCCTCCGCTGCAATGTTCTAAGGTCCCAAAGTCATCACGTTCCATGAACAGTGTATTGGACGTGAGGACGATGAGGGACATACCATCACTGCAGCGGTCTGAGGTCCCTGAGTCATCACGTTCTATACACTGTGCACAGGATGTGAGGACGCTGAGGGACATACCATCACTGCAGCAGTCTAAGGTCCCGGAGTCATCACGTTCTATACACTGTGTACAGAATGTGAGGACACAGAGGGACATACCATCACTGCAGTGGTCTAAGGTCCCTGAAGCATCACGTTCTATACACTGTACAACACATGAGGACGCAGAGTAAGGAAAGAGGCAGGAGGGAGCACTGTCATAGCTGACTAGCTCCAAGGATCGAATGAGTAGAACTTTGGTGCAAGGGTTCATTGAAATTGTACCCGGATTTCTTCTTGAAGTTTATGGATTTCGGAGAAATGGGAATGCACGTTGCGTCTCTGTGGATAATCATTTTATTGTACGTGGTAATGAGGGAGAACGATGAATTAATATTTATCATTCCTGTCTTTTTAAAGGAAACCAGTACTGAGGGATTATGAAGGCTGCCATTGCTGAGCCGCCCTTCTAAGAATGCTGGTTGCCTGGCTGTGTCATGCTGATCCAGTGGTTTCAATAATTGCCGAGACTGACCCGGGACAAATATGCAGATCAGATGTTGTGCCTTGACTCCGATTTAACATGTATGTTTGTACCAGGCCAGAGACTCGGGAAGTAATGAAATAAGACAAAGCTAGACAACGTTGTATTTTTCTCAGTGTGGGTTTCCATTAGGTCAGGGGTGGACCCATTGATAGGGAATCAGGGGCCAGTCTGTCCAATCCAGAAGCCGGCTCCACTGACAACCACTAGAGAAAACCTCAGAAGTTAGGCGCCGACTGTCATATTTAAGGCCAAGTTCACAATGAGGGGAATTTATCAAAACCGGAGCAGACAAAATCTAGGAGCAGAGTTGCACTGCAACCAATCAGCTTCTCTGTCTCATTTTCCATTTCTTACCTGAGCAAACTGAAGAGAGAAGCTGATTGGTTGCCATGGGCAACTGCTCCAGTTTTGATCAATTCCTCCCAATGACTTTACCGCCCATTGGAAAGTAATCTGCAGTGGATGACTTTGCAGAGGGCGTTTGATGGCTGGTTGACAGCCAGTTTACAGGTGTTCAGGGGGCAATACTGTCACCTAGGGGCACGCTACAGGTTTGGTTCAAGATTGGGGGCACGCTACAGGTTTGGTTCAAGATTGGGGGTGTGCTGCAGAAGACATTGAAAGACTAAGAACAGGTTACATGGGGCTTGTAGAGATCACTGCTATTACAAATAAATGCTCCCACTTCCATTATAGACTGCTGGGGGTCACGGAAGAAGAACCAAATGGCCATGGGTTGGGCACCAGGGTCGCAACATCTCCCCTTCCATACAAAGTTAGAAAAAAGGTTTTGGTATGGCCTAATTTGCATATGCATTTGTATATCTCTAACACATTTTATGGGCGTGTGTGCAAGCTGTTCAGCTCGGGCTGAGTTCACATGTGTTTGCTGCCCCCGCCAGAATGAAACAGAAACTGTACTGTAAAGAAAGAGGATTCCCTGACCACTGACACCTATTCTATAGATCTGGTGGAGGTGAATTTAGTGTTAATTACACATACCTCTGTGCCTCTGATCCGTAGGTACTGAGCGATATATCTCTAGACCTGGCAGTCATATCCATCCATCTGAATCTGTTGCTTGTCCTGGTCCACCATTTATGTTAAGTGAGGTATACAGCAATACCCGGCCATTTTAAGGTACCTAATTAAAGCAGAGCTCCGGGTAAAAATGTATGAACCCTTGCAGCGGGGCTACCCCAGCACTGCAAGGGATAAGGGCTTGTTTTTGACTAGGGTCAAAGATAATAAAAGGGTCAAAATTATACTCGCCTGATCCTCTGAGTTGGCTTGCTCTCTTAGACTGGTCCCTGGAGCCTCTCTCCCCCTCCGCTGCAATGTTCTAAGGTCCCAAAGTCATCACGTTCCATGAACAGTGTATTGGACGTGAGGACGATGAGGGACATACCATCACTGCAGCGGTCTGAGGTCCCTGAGTCATCACGTTCTATACACTGTGCACAGGATGTGAGGACGCTGAGGGACATACCATCACTGCAGCAGTCTAAGGTCCCGGAGTCATCACGTTCTATACACTGTGTACAGAATGTGAGGACACAGAGGGACATACCATCACTGCAGTGGTCTAAGGTCCCTGAAGCATCACGTTCTATACACTGTACAACACATGAGGACGCAGAGTAAGGAAAGAGGCAGGAGGGAGCACTGTCATAGCTGACTAGCTCCAAGGATCGAATGAGTAGAACTTTGGTGCAAGGGTTCATTGAAATTGTACCCGGATTTCTTCTTGAAGTTTATGGATTTCGGAGAAATGGGAATGCACGTTGCGTCTCTGTGGATAATCATTTTATTGTACGTGGTAATGAGGGAGAACGATGAATTAATATTTATCATTCCTGTCTTTTTAAAGGAAACCAGTACTGAGGGATTATGAAGGCTGCCATTGCTGAGCCGCCCTTCTAAGAATGCTGGTTGCCTGGCTGTGTCATGCTGATCCAGTGGTTTCAATAATTGCCGAGACTGACCCGGGACAAATATGCAGATCAGATGTTGTGCCTTGACTCCGATTTAACATGTATGTTTGTACCAGGCCAGAGACTCGGGAAGTAATGAAATAAGACAAAGCTAGACAACGTTGTATTTTTCTCAGTGTGGGTTTCCATTAGGTCAGGGGTGGACCCATTGATAGGGAATCAGGGGCCAGTCTGTCCAATCCAGAAGCCGGCTCCACTGACAACCACTAGAGAAAACCTCAGAAGTTAGGCGCCGACTGTCATATTTAAGGCCAAGTTCACAATGAGGGGAATTTATCAAAACCGGAGCAGACAAAATCTAGGAGCAGAGTTGCACTGCAACCAATCAGCTTCTCTGTCTCATTTTCCATTTCTTACCTGAGCAAACTGAAGAGAGAAGCTGATTGGTTGCCATGGGCAACTGCTCCAGTTTTGATCAATTCCTCCCAATGACTTTACCGCCCATTGGAAAGTAATCTGCAGTGGATGACTTTGCAGAGGGCGTTTGATGGCTGGTTGACAGCCAGTTTACAGGTGTTCAGGGGGCAATACTGTCACCTTTTGAATGCCTGTTTTTTTGGATCTTAAGGAGGATGCTGCATTACACAATACCGTGTGGCAAAGCATCACGGGCACTGAATGTGTACAAGCTTGAGCGATCGTTCTTTTTGGTGGGCGACAGTGGTAAAATCACAGATCAACTGACTGTGTGAGCGAAGCCTAAGGAGCATTAGCTGCCTAGCTATTGAGGTGTCTCCAGCCCTACTATAAGCCATTTTTGCAGTATGTTCTCATCTGTATACTGTAAGGGCAAGAACCAATACACTAAACCTTCTACACCCCCCG
>NW_017306461.1:1098809-1107177 GCF_000935625.1 Nanorana parkeri
CCCCCCATATCTGGTGGATAGGTTCTGGTCTAAGCAAAAGTCTGCTTTGTACAAGCTTGCTTAGTAAATAATTTTGGTCTTCTGAAGCGTATCCAAACCCTAAAACAAAAGTGTGATCTATTGCAGCTTACCAGTCCTTAGCTAAAACGCACTCCTTCATGTGCGTGTGTCCAACACAAAAATGTGCTAAACACGCTGGACGTACCGAATATGCACGAAAACACGCCTAGGTGTGAACGGAGCCTAAGGCCTCATTCACACTGTAATCGGCCCACACGTACAGCTCCGTGCTGCGTGCACGGCCGTATCGAGCAGCTCCTGGGAAGGACAGGTGCTGCGTCTGATTAGTACGCAGCCCCCCTCCTTCTCTGATACTACGCCGCCCTACGCTCACCTCAAGTGCAGGTCCATAGAGGTGTGTGTTTCCTGATTTGGACGCAGACAGGATCCATCCTGTCAGCGTACGAGTGCGCTCACCCGTAAGGACTTGCAGGGCGGGTCAGCGTAGGGGGGCGTACGGCCACGTACTCCCATAGAGAAGGACGGGGGCTGCATACTAATCACACGCAAGACCTGTACTTCCCGGGAGCTGCTCGATACGGCCATACACGGAGCTGTACTTGCGGGCCGATTACAGTGTGAATGAGGGCATAGTGAATGATTTAAAACTTCTGCCCGGCCATACGCTGGGCTAATGCCATTTGCACTGAATTTTCACCACTAGATGGAGCCAAGGAGCATCTTCAGCTCCATCGAGTGGTGGGAATGGCAGTCACTCTGCGGCTGGGCGGACCTTTTATATATCATCCCCTTAGAGTTTTGCACTCATGCTATAGTTTGCCCAGCGTCTCTTTATGGATGTTATTGATTAAGATAAATAGGTAATAATTAGGGATGCACCGATACCGGTTTTTCAGTATCGAGTACAGATACTTTTTTTTTTTTTTTTCTCTGTATTTGCAAATAGAAGCATCCCAAGGTACTGTATTATCAGGCCCCGCCGCCACCCGGCTTCCTGATTGCTTGGAAAGCCAGTGTTCTATTGAAAGAACACCGGCTTCGCAACGCTGCGAGGCAGCCTGGCTTTCTGACCCAATCAGGAAACCGGCCAGTGGGTCATGACGTGCTGCCTGGCTTCCTGATTGGTCAGGAAGCCAGGCTGCCTAGCAGCAAGTGTAGCCGGCTTCCTAGCCAATCAGGAATCCAGGAGGTGGGTCATGACCCGCCGCCAGGCTTCCAGGTTGGCCCGGAACCAGGCTCCATGCTTCCCCGCGGCACTGACTGGAAGTTCCAGTATCGGGGAAGGTATCTGAGCATTTGGGTGAGCACTCGTACTGGCCCAAATACTCAGTATCGGCACCAATACTATTATCGGTATCGGAGCATCCCTAGTTATAATCGAAAACATTTTCAGTTGTTGTTGTTTTTTATCACTTTAGATCTGATCCAGAATATTTCATCCCAATGTTCCATGAATAATACGTTCTATGACTGTACAGTTCTGAGGAACCTTATATACACGCTGCGGCACGTTGAGACATTTTAGGCCGGGTCGGGTTTTCTTTGTCATATTTCCCATCATTTTTATGATCTCTTCCTAGTAACAAACTCTCATGAATTATAATAATATTTCTTTTTTTAATGAGTGGAAATTGTAAATATATAGCAGTAAATCATTTTTAATAAATCGAAACCTTGCAATAAAATGTCTTTCTGTGTTTTCATTTTTCTGTGGAGTTTAGAAATGGTTACGGGGAAAATCTCTGACAATGAAGCAGATTATTGTTATTAAAAGATGCTGATTTTATGACCTGCTTTTAGGAAACGCCGGACACTACAATGCTCACCCGAACCTCCGAGCCAGCTGGAGGCTAGACCGGCCCACACAGCCTGTTTCCCCCTCCGCTCCAGCTATCGTAGGTCCCTTACATGCTATACGCTGTATTGGATGTGATGACTAACGGACCTTAGACCACTGGGGTGGAGGGGGGCGGAGCCAGTGGGGACGGGTCTCGGGGGCAGGGGACGGGTCTCGGGGGCAGAGCCTGTGGGGACGGGTCTCGGGGGCAGAGCCTGTGGGGACGGGTCTCGGGGGCAGAGCCTGTGGGGACGGGTCTCGGGGGCAGAGCCTGTGGGGACGGGTCTCGGGGGCAGAGCCTGTGGGGACGGGTCTCGGGGGCAGAGCCTGTGGGGACGGGTCTCGGGGGCAGAGCCTGTGGGGACGGGTCTCGGGGGCAGAGCCTGTGGGGACGGGTCTCGGGGGCAGAGCCTGTGGGGACGGGTCTCGGGGGCAGAGCCTGTGGGGACGGGTCTCGGGGGCAGAGCCTGTGGGGACGGGTCTCGGGGGCAGAGCCTGTGGGGACGGGTCTCGGGGGCAGAGCCTGTGGGGACGGGTCTCGGGGGCAGAGCCTGTGGGGACGGGTCTCGGGGGCAGAGCCTGTGGGGACGGGTCTCGGGGGCAGAGCCTGTGGGGACGGGTCTCGGGGGCAGAGCCTGTGGGGACGGGTCTCGGGGGCAGAGCCTGTGGGGACGGGTCTCGGGGGCAGAGCCTGTGGGGACGGGTCTCGGGGGCAGAGCCTGTGGGGACGGGTCTCGGGGGCAGAGCCTGTGGGGACGGGTCTCGGGGGCAGAGCCTGTGGGGACGGGTCTCGGGGGCAGAGCCTGTGGGGGACGGGTCACACAGGCAGCGGGCTCCGAAATTCGGTGAGTATAGTTATCACACCTAGATGGAAACGAGCACTTAACCCTTGCAGTGCAGCGGTAGCCCCACTGCAAGGGTTAAGAAAGGTTTGCCCTGGGTTCTTTAAAATTGGGTATAATACAAGATGGTAGATTTGGAGCCTATTGCATGAATACAACAGGAGTTCCCCTTTAATAAATTGGGGTGAAAATTGGTTCTGCATCAACCAACATCTTGTCTGTTTCTGTTCCCAGCCAACCCAACGTCACTGAAAACGAACTACTCATTTCTGGCTTCTGATTGGTTGTTATGACACACTTCTGTCATCTCTCTGTTATAAAGAGCACCTGTCACAATAAATTAACTGGGGGGATTTATTAAGGGCCCGTTCCGTGCCCTGAACGCACTGGATTGCATGAATCAAGCCCCCTGTGTTCTGGGGCGGGAGGAGGTGTGGTGGTGCCATTCACGTCAATGGCACTGCCGACACTACTCCCGCCCGCAGTGCGATCGCCTGCACCAGAACGTGTGGTACTTTAATGTCCAGTGCGGTGCGATTGCAAACAATAGTGCATGAATGGCACCACCAGGACACGGGAGGCTTTGGTTTATGCAATCGAGTGTGTTCAGGGCACAGAACCCACTGGATAGCGTGTGAACGGGCCCCAAAACTAGAGCAGTTGTTCAGAAACAGCTTCTCTCTCCAGTTTGTTCAGTTAAGCTTTGAAAATAAAAGAGAGGAGCTGACGGAATCTAGAGCTTCTATCTTTCAAGGCTTGACTGAGCAAACGGAAGATAGAAGCTGGTTGGTCGCCATGGGCAACTGCTCCAGATTCTGTCTGCTCCAGTTTTGGTCATTCCTTATCTCTGTATTTGTTCCAGGTCAGTGACTTCACGTATCAAAGCCAAAGCATTCACAGAACAGCCAGGCAATATGTATTTTTGGAAGGAGGTCAGCAATGGCAGGATCCATTTATTTATTTTCATGACAGGTTTGCTCTTATGTCACCTATATGCGCCGTGGGAACTCCTCCTATGAATTTCACTCTGGGGTCAGACGAGCCGGCGTTCATATAGACATTATACTGTACGTATGTATTATGTAAATAATGATGTGTCATTTCTCTCTTATCTTTCTCTTCACATTGCTCCGTGCATAATCTCTTGACATAGAAGACGCTTGTAAGCAAAGTGCCCCGTGCGGCCTGCTGCTGAGATCTTCCCGCAGTGCAAAATATATAACATATCCCAAAACTGTGCTGAGTGAGGGGGCATGCATGTCACCTATGGCACCATAAAGCAAACCTGTCATGACCACACATCAGCGGTGGGCAAACGTTGGCCCTCCAGCTGTGGTGAAACTATAAATCTCTTAATGCATCTGTCTCTGGTAGTCATGCCTGTGAGAATCTTGCAATGCCTCATGGGATTTGTAGTGCCACAACAGCTGGAGGGCCACAGTTTACCCACCCCTGCTATACACAAAGCAATCTGGATGTACAATCTCCTGTAGGTCTGCCATCAACTTCAACTATGTAGTACAAGGTGCCTGCCTGATTTCATACCATATAATTGAATGGATTGCTGAGCTTTAGGTCCTTTTCCACATGGGCCTAAAGCAGGGGTAGCCAAACTCCGGCCCTCCAGCTGTGGTGGAACTACAAATCCCATGAGACATTACAAGAGATGACTCGCGGAGAGAAATGCATCCGGAGATGTGTAGTTTCACCACAGCTGGAGGGCCGGAGTTTGGCTACCCCTGACCTAAAGCACAGTATCCATAAACAGATGTCCTGCTGATTGGAACAGGATGCACAGCGGCGTTGTCACACTTGCCGTGTGCGTTTTGATTAATTGGCTGTTGGGGTGCTTCTCAGGACTATCAGATAGGCAGCCCAAGGGCCAACTACAAAAAAAAAAAGCACACACGGCAAGGCTCACAACGCTGCTGCTAATAGCCAGGAAAAGGCCTAGCAACAGGAAGTGCTGTGACTGGCAGGAAACAGCAACAAATTCACAAAATGGCGTCTTGGTTTATTTACACTTTAATATAACTGTATTTATATTTGTTTGCAATGCCTGCTTTGTACAAGAAACATGTTTAGTTGGAGCCAGCCTTTAATCACAATAATCACTTTTTTAATTAGGTTATTTGGCAGTAACCCAGAGGTAGGCAACCTTAGCATTCCAGCTATGGTGAAACAACAAATCCCATAATGCCTCTGCGAGTCATGCCTGTGGCTGTCAGAGCCTTGCAATGCATCATGGGACTCGTAGTTCCACAACAGCTGGTGGGCCTCCTCTAACCCTATGAGCCTTTAATACTGTACACTTCATAGAACTTGTTTTTTTTTTGTTTTATATATTGTGTATAAAAAATATAAAAAAATATATAAAACTTTTTTTTCTCTCACTGGGTGACCTGACCCAGCGGCATCATGGCACACACATATGTCACTCCCCATTCAATCCTCCCCAGTCCCCGGTGCACTCTCCTAGACAGAGTTTGTTTCCTGTCAGGAAACTGTCTCCACCCACCGCCCACGCGTTTTTCCAATCACCGTCCTTGTTTTGCTCAGCTCCCGCCTCCCATTGGCTGGGTTCCGCGCCACTCACAGCGCCCTCTTTCCCGCCCGCCCTGTTCGAACGCCCTCTCGACCAATCGCGAGCCTCCCGCATCTCCGGCAGCCAATGGCGAGTGGCCGGTGACGTTGCCCCCAGGTTTCGCGGCAAAAAAGGAATTGGCGCGCAAATGGGCGAGCGCTGGTGGACCCGGAGATCAGCTGGCAAGGGCAAAACAATAGCGATCTCGGAGCAGGGGCTCGGTCACCGAACCGCTCTTTCGTGACAGGCGAGTAGGGGCTCACCTCCGGCGAGGGTTTTCTCTCAGTGAACACTTCCGATTTTATCCCGGGAGCTCCCACAAGCCCCATGGAATCCGGCCTAAAGTTGCTGCAACTTTCCACAGCGAATCCGGCTTGTGTCCATTTTAGTGTGCCGTCACCGCAGCTCCCCCCTTCCATTCTGACTTTCACTTTTAGCACTTGCAGATCTCAAATCCAGACATAAAGCGCTTTTAATAGACTATTAAATTGCCTTAGTACATTGCGTGCCAGTTTTGTGCTCTGTAGGGCATCCCTGGAGCTTGCATGCCGCACTGGGCTCGGGATCTGCAGCCTTGGACTATTTTTTGTTGCTGCACCTGAGCAATCATTGCAGGAAGACGTTTTAAACTTTTGCATGCACCCTGAGAATCTCATTGCAATTCATTTTGCTTTCAATCACACTTTGGAAGTTGCAGCTGACTTATTTTTTTCCATTCTGCGCCTTTTTGTTGCCTTCTGTAAATTTTGCATTGTTTTTGATTTACGCTGCATTGGTTTTAGACCTGTGAGTCGTCTTTGCGCTGTTTTGTCATACGTTGCGTGTGTACCTGGACTGATTTACCTTTGCAGTATTTAAATGCCATTTTGAACTTATTTTTTTTCTACATTTTTGCCTCAGCGTTGCGTCATTTCGGATTTACATTGCAGTGTTTCACTCGCCTGGATTGACGCTGCATTGATTTTTAGAAGTACACTGCACTGTTGCATTGTTTTGACATCCTTTTGCATTGCATCCCTACCAGGACTGACTGCCACCCTCTGCGTTGCATTGCGTCCTTACCAGGACTGACTGCCGCCCATTGCATTACATTGCGACCCTAACAGGACTGACTGCCGCCCATTGCATTACATTGCGACCCTAACAGGACTGACAGCCAACCATTGCATTGAGTCCCTACCAGTACTGATTGTCACCCTCTGCATTGCATTGGATCCCTACCAGGACTGATTGTCACCCATTACATTGCATCCCTACCAGGACTGACTGCCACATATTGCATTGCGTCCCTACTAGGACTGATTGTCACCCTTTGGATTGCATTGCATCCCTACCAGGACTGATTTCAAGGCCCATTGCCTTGTTTCTAATCCATCCTGCATCTTTTTTTTGGATTGACACTGCATCATCACATTGTTCCAACATCCTTTGCATTGCACCTCTCCCAGGATTGATTGTCATCCTTCACATTGCATCCCTACCAGGACTGATTGTCACCCTCTGCATTGCATCCCTACCAGGACTGATTGCCACCCTTTGGATCGCATCCCTACCAGGACTGATTGTCACCCTTTGGATTGCATCCTTACCAGGACTGATTGTCACCCTTTGCCAGGATTGTTTGCCATCCTTCACATTGCACCCCCACCAGGACTGGTTGTCACCCATTGCATTGCACCCCTGCCAGGACTGATTTACATTTAAAGGTCCCCTCCATTGTTCCTCACTCATCCTGCATCCTTTTTGGATTGATGCTACATCATTTTTTTGGACTGACGCTCGTTTCAACGCTCTTTGCACTTGTACCAGCACTGACTTGCATTTAAAGGTTCATCGCACTTCGGAAGTATTTAAACGCCGCTTTGCACACGTAGGACTGGATCCTAAATCTGATTTTTAGTTTGTTTTGGTGACGGAGTTTTACAGCACTGTGCACATTTTTGACACGTCGCACATCATTGCCGCTACCAACGAGTGAACTTTTAACGAGTGTGCCACCCCGTTCTTGCTCTCTGAGGTTGACTTACTGACTTTTTAATGGATGCCTGAGCTCGTTTATTGGCCCAAGGTTTGAGCAGCGGCACTTTTAAAGGATTCCCAAGCTGTATTTTTTTTCTTTACTGCCTTCCCCAAGTCATTCAGCATTTTTACAATTGGCCACTGGTTGCCAGGAGTGTTTATTCAGCCTGAAATCTCGCTTTCCCCAGCAAGCTCCTGTTTGGGATTCCAATGTAGGCTCCAGTGATTTTATAGAGTTGAGGACATGGCACCTGGATGGACTTTAAGGCTGAGGGAATAACCCCTATGATCATGTCCCAGGACTTTGGGGTGACCTATGGCTGCGTGGAAGGTGAGCTAGGAACTATTTGGGAAGCTGGCACATTTCATGTGGCTGAGCAACAGATTGTTATTATATCCACTCCAGATGTTCCCGCTGAGGGACCTTCGAACCCTGGCCTCAGTGAGGCCGAGCTGATGCTATTTACTACTCCGCAAGGGCCAAGCGCAGGATGTGCTGGACAGAAGCCGACCCTTGGGCGACCGCCGGTAAAGTATAGTTTCATTTCGCTGTAGATCTGATGGCTGAACCAAATGGGCAAATTACAGTTCCGCTCTTGAAGTAGACTTAAATACTAACTGACATTTACTTTAAGGAGACATTGTTGGTTCCAAAAAAACAGAAGAGGTATTATGGTTGGCCTGGGTGTCCTGCCCCACCCCTGTTTCAACACTGCAGCCTTTGTCAAAGTCTTTAGCATTGAACACTTCGGGAGTGTCACAGCCATATGTGTCCCCCCCCCTCCCGGCCACTTGCTCTGGTATCGCCCTTCATCACTGCAGAACATAACAGTGGTCTAGAGAGTGGATGCTGAACGGAAAGAAAGGGAGAGAAGGAGCGCAAGTGACTTGTGCAGACTTTATGGAGGTGGCTAGACCAGGGACAATAACAGTGAAAAAGGTGAGAATGGGCGATGGAACCTCACGTGTGATGAGATGAATGGGTACACAGGTGATGACCTCCCTGGTGGTGTCGTGAGGTCTGGTTGTGGTGACAGGTGGGCAGAGGTGGATCACACCAACCAG
>NW_017306461.1:1107202-1115656 GCF_000935625.1 Nanorana parkeri
CAACCAGACCTCACGACACCACCAGGGAGGTCATCACCTGTGTACCCATTCATCTCATCACACATGAGGGTCCATCGCCCTTTTTCACCTGATTCACTGTTACTTTCCCTGGTCTATCCACCTCCATAAAGTCTGCGCCAGTCACTTGCGCTCCTTCCCTCCCTTTCTTTCCGTTCAGCATCACCCAGTTAGACACCCCGGTCTAACAACACAAGCAGTGCGCTTACCTATCAGTCTCCTTTTTCTAACTTTCTAGTCTAGAGAGTGGAGTATGGAACACAGCGAAGGGCACAGGCGTCCGAAGCTCCCAGAATTGCTGGGGTCTGATGGAGACATGTGCTTCTGGAGAAGTTATAATACCTCTTCTATTGCAGAGTCCTGATTTTTTATAGGGATCTGACGAGAGCTCCTTAAAGCCAAACGGCGGGTAAAATGATCATGTACACACCGCACAGGATATGTGAATGATCGTTGGTAAGCTGCGTGTTATTAGCAGAGGCCTCCCGCAAAGCAAAGTCTTACCTTGCAGCATGCCGGTTACTACACATAACGCCAAGCTTCCAGGCACTGAGGAACGTGACTCGAGCATTGAAGTGCTCTGGCCGCCTCACCTGCCCGTCCTCACTACTTGCCCGTTCACAAAATGCCTTTTTTTTTCTTCAAATACAATTTTCAATCAAAGCCGTCATTGGAGGGGGAGAGATGTCACATCCCCGTCTCCTTTTCTTTTTCTCCTCCAATCACAGAAGACTTTGGGGGGAATTGATCAAAACTGGAGCAGGCAGAATCTGGAGCAGTTGCCCAGCGTCTCTCTTCTGTTTGCTCAGGTAAGATTTGAAACGGAGACAGAGAAGCTGATTGGTTAGAGTGCAAATCTGCTCCACATTTTGTCTGCTCCCGTTTTGATAAATTCCCCTCATTGTATTCATTGCAAAGATTCAAGGTCTTTTTGTGAATGGGCAAGTAGTGAGGAGAGGCGAGTTATGTGACTGGAGCACTTCACTGATCGAGTCACATCCCTCAAAGCCAAGAAAAATGGAGTTATATGTAAGGCTTCAGTCACACCAGATACAGTGCGTTTCGGCCCGATTCTGGCCAGAACGCATTGCAGCCGGCTCACTATGTTGTAGGGCAGGAGAGGGCATGATGGTCTATTGAACTGAATGGCACTGTAGCCACACCCTCCGGCCGCACGGGAACGCAAGGCACATTATGCATGCGGTCCGGTCTGAACAAAATAGTGCTTGCAGCATTTTGTTTGGACCGGACCGCAGGCATAATGTGCCTTGCGTTCCCGTGCGGCCGGAGGGTGTGGCTACAGTGCCATTCAGTTCAATAGACCATCATGCCCTCTCCTGCCCTACAACATAGTGAGCCTGCCGCGATGCAATGCGTTCTGGCCAGAATCGGTCTGGTGTGAATGAGGCCGTACGCTGCAAGGTAAGATTTTAAAGCAGTTTACTCCTCCGTAGACAAAGAATACCTGGCATTTCAGGTATGTGAAGCATGCGACAGCGCTCATGGCTGTGAGGAGTATAAGGGGGTGTTTGGATTCCCTTTGCAGAGTCACGGTCACTTTGCCTTCCATGAGCAACGGAATGTCTGTTTACAGGAGAAGTACTGGGAGAACATGAAGGCTGTCTTTGCTGATCCTTGCCTCTAAAAAGTATACTTGTCTGAATGCTATTATCATCATCCAATGGCTTCAATACTCTGACATCTAGAAATATTAATTGGGCATGAGCACCTCATTTGCACCAAGAACAAAGAGCGGTTAACCCCTGCAGCAGTGCGATGGTAGCCCTCTGCAAGGGTAATAACATTTTTACCCAGAGTTCTTCTTTAAGGATGTACTGCATCACATTGGTGGTTGTGGCTCATAGCTAGGATGACCTTAGTCGGCTCCGTTTGTCAGCTTGTGCTAGAGCTGAACTGTGAGTTAATGGCAGTCCTGTGTGTGTTCTTATCTGTCACCAGCAGAAAGTCCTTTTTAAATAGCCTAAAGGGCACTTTCCTCTCTTGTTTGCCAGTCAGCATGACTCCATTTCATTGAGACGGACACAGTAGGCTTTATTTCCCAGCGGCCTTGTTTATGACTGCAGAAGAATTGTTTTTGTACCCCATACAATTTTTTAATAGGAAGTGATAGATTATTCTGCTCTCCAGCACTGCTTGGCCAGCTAGCATGCTTTTTCCGACTCCTAATCTGCATTGCGCTACTGGTGGATGAAGGGAATCACCTCTGATCTTCCAGCTTATTAGATCAGCTCCTTCCGGCTTCCCCTTTTTAAGTTGTTTTTTTTTGTATGGCATCAGTGAACTAGAATGTGATTAGCAGCAGTTCAATTACACTGTGCATTGTATGACTCAAGTCATTAAAATCAGGTGCCCTCCCAGGCTGTGCATCCACGGTGCCCCCCCCCCATGTGGCCAGCTACTGGACTAGTGTGGAGATCATGCAAACCTAGGCGGCAGCCATTAGTACTGACTAATGCTGTCAGCTTTTATCTACAGGCCTGCACTGGTCTGTAGAGGCCAATGGTAGAAGCCATCATTGCCGCCCCAAAAAAGTTTTTGGGTGTTTTTTTCCAGAAAGTTCTTTGTATCTGCCACATATTTTACACTGCCTGTGGCTTGTGCACCGTGTTCTGTTCACCCCGGGCAAATCAAATCTTAACCCTTGCAGTGGGGCTACTCCCACATTGCAAGGGTTAAGTGCTCGTTTTTGCCTAGGGAGCTCAAATAACAAAGTTATACTCGTCCAAGCCACAATCCCAGCTTGCTCTTAGACTGCTGCCTTCAGCCTGTCTCCTGCTCCAGCAATGGAATGTTTCTCGGTGCCCTCATGTCCTATACACTCTATTGGATGCGATGACTCTCCAGGACTAGGGACACGCCGAAACAGAATATTTGGGCAAGTACTTGTACTCGCCCCGAATGCTCCGATACTTATCCTGATACCGGAACTTCCACTCAGAGGGAGATTTCCTCTGATCGGCAGTGCTGCGAGGGGACATGGAGCTGGCTTCCCAGCCAATCGGGAAGCTGGGTTGTGGGTAATGACTCGCGGCCCGCCTTCTTGATTGGCGGGGATGCTGGCTTCCCAGCCAATCAACATCGAGCAGGCCAAACAGCATGGAGCTGGCTACCTGGGCAATCAAGAAGTCGGGCAAGGGGTAATGATACGCTGTCTGGCTTCCTGATTGCCTGGGAAGCTGGCTACCGGAAGTACTGGTATCGTTACTCTGTATTGGTGAGTACCGGAGTATAAATATTGATACTTGATAGCAAAAAAAATCTTCTGTGCATCCCTACTCGGGACCCTAGACCTCTGGACAAGAGGAAGAGACAGGCTGCAGGGATCGGTCTAAGAGCAAACCAGGTCCTGGACATAATGAGCACGTAACCCTTGCAATGCCGAGGTAACCCCACTTCAAGGGTTAACATGTGATTTGCCCAGAGTTCTGCATTAAGTCCAGCATGCATGCACGGTATCCTAAATGGCTGACCAGTGACTGCAGAAAGAGGTGTTTGGCTACAGCTTGCTCCAGACCCAGCATCTTCTGATCAGACTTTGCATCTCTGGATCTGCTCAAACTCAGTTTCTTACAAAAGAAAAACTTCAACACTCTCCAAATCTAGAACACCTCATGCATGAGAGAGTTGAGGGCATTAAAGGAGAACTATGGGGTAAGTGTTTTTCCCCATAGTTCTCCTAAGGGTAACGGGAGGACATAAACTAGCATCCTCCCATCACCCAAAGCTCAGTATACCGCGAGCTACAGCTCGCGGTATATGGAGACCACCGCAGCCGGAGCGGATCACGACATTACTGTCTGGATCCACCCAGCTGCGTGAGTGACAGCTAGCTCTACCTATCTAGAGGCAGAGTCAGCTGTGCCGGCCCCCCTCTCCCGTTCGTTCCTCCAGTCAGCGCTGTGGCATCGGAGGAATGAATCCCTGCTGGGAGCCGTGAGTGACAGTCACGGCTCTCTGCAGGGAGATGATCGAGAAGCGAGCGACAGTATGTGTTCGCTCACTTCCCGAACTATTGAGCTGACATGTCACAGTTTCATTGTCGCACGTCGGCTCGAACTATGAGGATGAGTGAAAATCACTCGCCTCATAGTTCTCCTTTAAGAGTTAATTTAGTCCCTGTTTATACTTGGATATATCGAACGCACAAAACGCTTGTGGTGCCATTACTAGTTAATTGCACCCCAAATGCAGCCAAGCAAACAGTTTTTTTTGGAATGTAGTCATGTATGATACACCTGCCATGAGATAAAAATGTTTTTTTTACACTTCTCATCCAAACTAGTGTAGATTATGATACTGCTCCACTATAAATCAATCAGTGCATTGCAATCATCTGTGAGTCACCTCATCACTTCCATCCACTGCAATCCGCGTGTTATGCAATACAAATAGAATACAGGATGTAGAGGTAGCCACAAGGTTTGTGGCCGCTGTCGGCCTAGTGTTGCAACTTTTGATTTCCCAACCAGACCAAACTTCTCTGCAATAGATATAAATGAAGCTGCCAGATAATTATCAGGAATTAAATCTTTAGAATGCATTCAGGTATCTTAATAATTAATAAAAGATCTATCTTATTTGTGTATCACTCGGCTGTTGATCCTCAAATCATCTCTGAATTGGTGCTGACACTGTCCTTCCTTCTGGAGGGGGGCTACTTGTGTTCTCCATGGTCCCTGTGTGTGTTGTAGAGTAGTCACCACTCCAAGATCACTTCTGTGATGGTCTACAATCTCAATACAAATTAGTAAACCAAAATGCGAGATTGTAGTCCATCACAGTAGCGAGCTTGGCCTTTCGGGCTGGTTCACACCTACACTTTATGGGCTTTGTGTTAAAGTGGCAGTAGAATGTCTTAAGATAAAGATTTTTTTTTTAAATTGACCTTTTAGCCAGAATGTGCTAGTATTGTACAGCATATTAGCGTATTTGTCCTCATTCACATATAGCTGCACTGGGGACCTGCGTCACGTTTGTGTGCATATTCTTTCTGTGTATGCTGCGCATCCCCATTGAATTCAGTGGGTTCCTGTACATGTGAGAAGCGCAGAAAAGAAGCTCCTGTAGAAAATTCTGCAACGCACATCCCGCAGGTTTTTTTTTCCTCGTGCGTCTAGTAATGGCAACTTGAGTGCATTTCACATTTGTGCACATTTTTGGAACGCGCGTCAAAGTGTGCATTTTTATACGTCTTTCATGCACATTCCCAAAACGTCTAGGTGTGAATGGAGACTTATGGCAGACTTACTTGCCCAACTGATTCCCCCCCCACCCCAATGCTACACTTTTCCTTTGATGCTTCCATCCTCTCTCCAGTCTTTTTCCAGTTTCAGTCTTCAGCCGCTTGCTTAGCCGGGCCCTAATGATATAACTCCCATGCATGTGTACCAGGGTGGGGTTGGGGGTTTGCGCTCTCGGTATGCCGGGTCCATGCAATAAGCTGTGCATGTGCAAAAAAAATTTGAATGGCAGCCAGAAGCTTCTATTGCAGAATCGACTTGCATAGTCTAGTCTGTCATATAAAGCCTACCAATTGGGGGTTTATTTTTAATAGGGATGCACCGATACTGGTATTTCGGTATCGAGTACCGATATTTTTTTTTCCTGGACTCGCCTATACCGGCGGGCGGCGTGTAATGACTCGCCAACTTGCTTCCTAAATAGCTGGGAAGCCGGTCGGCATGTAAAGACTCTGCACCCGGCTTGCCGATTAGAAGGGAAGCCGTCCCCATGCTTCTCGTCACTAGGTGATGAGAAAGCATGGAGCCGGCTTCCCGACCAATCAGGAAGCTGTGCTCCGTGTAATGACGCGGCACCCGGCTTCCTGATGGGCCCGGAAGCCGCCTCCATGCTCCCTCATGAGGTGACAAGGGAGCATGAAGCCGTCTTCCTGGCCAAGCAGAAAGCCGGGTGCCGCGTCATTACACGCTGCCTGGCTTTCTGATTGGCTGGGAAGTCGGCTCCACGCTCTCTCGTCACAAGTGACGAGGGAGCATGGAGCCGGCTTCCCGGCCATTCAGAAAGCCAGGCAGCGTGTAATGACGCGCTGGCCGGCTTCCTGATACCGGAAGTATCGGGCTAGGCATCAGAGCATTTGGGCGAGTACGAGTACTCGCCCAAATACTCGGCACCGATACTAGTATATCCCTAATTTTTAAGATTCCACTTTAGGAAACCTATTCAATTTGAATGGTCCACAGCGCACAGAAGATGATGCATGCAACAATTTTCTTAACGCAACGTTAGCGGCACACATCATTCACATTTGTGGTGCATTGCAATGCATGTATGCTGCTGTGTGTTGGGTTGCTATTTAGAACGAATGCCTACCTAGTGCACTGCTGTGTGATACATGTTTTGCTGCAATGCCCCGATGTGGACAAGCCCTCCATTTGATGCATTCGGCTACTAATGACCGGCGGGGTTGGGTTACTCTTCATGGGTGATTTATTGAACAGCTGCACCAGACGGATTTTTTTTTTTTCCGTTCCATTTTGTGTGTTCAAGTCTACTGACTGGAGTTTTTCCCCTGCTCTGTAATGCGATGCATTCCCCTCTGGCAGAAATGTGTAAGCAGGGCAGAGCCGTGGACACAGGCACGGGAATCTGCAGGATGGGCCGTGGAAGGCTCCCACCTACGCTTCTTACTGGGAAAACCAGTTTGAGCGCGTGTAAGAAAATTCATGGCGTTGCCACTGTTGTTTTTAAAAAGAGCTAGTCAAAAAAAAAATTGGGCCATTACATTAATGCCCTTACTAGCTCCTATGTCGGGGTTGATTGTTTATGTTCACTAAGAGTAGAACTCTGGGCAAGGGGAATTGGTGAACAGCTACTGGCTTCCAGGAGAAGCTGAATGACGTATCTTCATGTGAATCAAACAGTGCTGCAAGATTCAGCCATCACTTTACAATTCTCTGCCAGCCCTCTCTACTTGTTATTTATCCAATGCATACACATTGCATGTATTATCTACATCTTACCGGTGTGAACCCCTTATCTGTGCAGGGCCCCCCTTGGTAGACAGGAATTATTTTGTTATATGAACAGGACTCTTGTTGCTGATGGCTTTAGTGATGCAGAAGCGTAATAATGTCTCTTCTGAAGACATCTGTATACTTTGTGGGGTCCTCTTTATTCCACAATGGTGTATCTGGTTGCTCTGGATTCCTTTTTTCCAGCTTTAGAAGCTCCTGAGACGAGCATTTGTGATTTGCCAGCTTAGAAATTTGGAGAGCAAAGCAGATACTGAAAAACTGTCCAGTGACCAGCAAGACGCTGCTGGGAAGTCGGAAACGGATTTGAACAATAAAACAGATCTACTTATTAAATTATCTTTGTATAACGTATGCAGATTTTGTTCTTGCATTTAGTGATCATTCTTTGATTCCTCAGGTGAAACGGAAGTTGGATTTGGAAGCGGCTCTCAGATCGGTTCCAGACGGACTTCAAACACCCCGGGGCAAGACGAGAAATCTTGGAAGAGGTCTGAGAATATTAGAATGCTGTATTTTGCTCTGAGGACTAACTGATGTTTTATTCAAAGTGACATTAAACTCCGGAGTTACATATTAAAAATGCATTCAAGTACCTTAACTAGTAACAAAAATGTATCTTATTTGTGCGTCACTCAGCTGTAGATCCTCCAATCATCTCTGAATTGGTGCCGACACTGGCCTTCCTTCTGGAGGGTGGTTACTTTTGTTCCCCATGGTCCCTGCGTGTGATGTAAAGTAGTCACCGCTCCAAGCTCTCTCCCGTGGTGGACTACAATCTCAATACAAATGAGTAAACTAAACATGAGATTGTAGTCCATCACGGGAGCGAGCTTGGAGCGGTGACTACAACACACAGGAACCATAGGGAACAATGATGTAGAGTGTTAAAGCAGATTGTCCGCTAGCATTTTAGAAGTTCAGCGGCAGGCTATGTACTGCTAAGCAAAGGACTCTTTTCTCGGGTCAAGGGACTTTTCCTTTAACAAAAAAAAAAAAAAGTGTTGGGAGTAAAGTATTCTCTTCCCAATACTTTGAGCCAGCATGTGAGACTGCAGCTGTCACACGTCGGCTCTATAGACTGAGAACTGAGAAATCCCAAACCCCTGATCGCTCATGTCAGTCTTCTTGCAGAGAGCAATGACTGTCATTCACCACTCTCCGTAGTGATTTTCCTTCCCCTCTCTTTATTCCTCCAGCGCTCATTGGATGGATAGATGGGGAAAGGGGTGGGCACTGCTGGCTCTAGAGGGCTATTGCCCTCCTGCCAATATGATCGGGATCCACCCAGCTGCCTGACAGTTGGCTCCGCCTCTCTAGATCCAGAGCCAACTGTGCCCAGGCCTCCCCTGTCCGTCCCTCCACCAGTCAGCGCTAGAGGAACAAAGAGAGAGGGGACCCATTCAGATTGCATCCAGGACTG
>NW_017306461.1:1115674-1125256 GCF_000935625.1 Nanorana parkeri
CAGGAAAGTGACACATTAGGCATTATGCCAAAAGTGCAATTTTCGGCCCATTATACTCGCAGATGTTTGGTGACATGCGTACAGCAGAAATATGCGGCTTTCTATTTTTTCGTTGAGTTCAACTTCTGCTTGAGATAAACGTACCTGCACTTTGCCTGTGAAAAGCAACAGTTTCACCTAACTGCAGCCTTTCCAGATGTATGTACCTCTCCTTTGCTCACAACCCCACCAAGTCAATGCTTGGTTTATATTTCCCTTAAAGGAGAACTATGAGGCGAGTGCTTTTCACTCACCTCATAGTTCTAACCGACCTGTGACAATGAGACTGTCACAGGTCGGCTCAGTAGATCGGGAAGTGAGCGAACACATACCGGCGTTCGCTCACCTCTCGATCCTGTCACTGCTCTCTTGCCGTGACAGGGGAGGGGCTGGATTCCCCCCTCCCCGCTCCGATCCGCCAGCGCTGACTGGCGGAACGGACGGGGGAGGGGGCGGGTACAGCTGGTTCTGCCTCTAGATAGGCAGAGCCAGCTGTCACTCACGCAGCTGGGCGGATCTCGACATCGGGATCCGCTTCGGTTGCGGCGTCTCAGTATACCGCGAGCTATAGCTCGTGGTATACTGAGCTTAGGGTAACGGGAGGGCGCTAGTTTGTGTCCTCCCGTTACCCTAAGGAGAACTATGGGGAAAAGCCCTGACCCCATAGTTCTCTAAGAGTTTACAAGTTTATTTGCCTCTTTTATGCATCTTTATAAGACTCATTTCTTTTTTTTTTTCCTTCATGTAGGAGTAAAATCCCCAGGAGAGAGGTCTCGATATGAGACGTCTTTGAATGTGACAACAAAGAGGTTCCTGGAGCTGCTTAGCAAGTCGGCTGATGGTGTGGTGGATTTAAACTGGGCTGCCCAAGTGTTGAATGTCCAGAAAAGGAGGATCTATGATATCACTAATGTCCTGGAAGGGATCAGTTTGATTGCCAAAAAATCCAAGAACCACATTCAGTGGCTGTAAGTGATCAGACTGGGGGTTCTTTGACCTTTCTTCTCACCAGCACTCTAATGTAGTAAACCTTATAGGGTCATCCACCTAAGTGTGATATATTAGCTGGGGTCTGGTGGACTGAATAAGCCCCTGGCTTTTTATGTATTGGATTCTCCCGCAGTAAAATCTCCCTTCCATTCCAGCTGAGAGTTTTGGGTGTTCCTGCACATTTTTGAGTGTTCTAGAAACTCCTGGTACATTCTCCATAATATAAAATAATACAAGAGGAGCAGGAACTCTTAATGGCAACAGCAGATATGCAGGCTTGGGAGCTAAAACACAAACTCACCAATGGTCTGAGACTGCCTTCGAAGCTATCCTAGTTTTAACTCTCCAGCGTCCGCTGAGCACTGAAACTTGTTTTGGGTGGATTGATCTTTTAGTAGTTTTCTGTAGGGATGCATCAATACCGTTTTTTCGGTATCGAGTACCAACATTTTTTTTTCCGGTACTCGCCGATACCAAATACAGATTTTCGGAAGTCCCATTAAGGAAATCGGCGGTATGTAATGACTCACCGCCCGGCTTCCCGGGCTGGGAAGCCGTCGCCATGCTCCCTCGTCACCATGTGATTAGGGAGCATGGAGCCGGCTTCCTGGCCAACCGTGTAATGACTCGCCGCTTGCCTTCCCGATATCGGAAGTTCTATTATCGGTATAGGCGTGGGGGGCATGTACTCGCCCAAATACTCGGTATCGTCACTGATACTAGTATTGGTGCATCCCTAGTTTTCTGTAGGGATGCACAGACACTTTTCGAGTACCAGTGCAGATACTTGGCATTTTCATGAGAACTACCAGGGTTGCAGCTGGGACTGGGCTCTGGCGCTCCACCACTGTCCTGAAATCATTAGTCTGTATTGTTTTAGAAAAACTGACAATGAACATGACAATAAACAAAAATGTATCAGTACTCGTACTTGTAAGTACTCGGCAAGTACCAGTACTCGTACTCGCAAAACTGGTATCTGTGCATCCTTTTTTTTATATTTATAAAAATGAAATCGTACATTAAAACAGATGTACAAATCCCAGGAGCTCAGTGTGCTGCTTACAAATGGCAGCTGCCTCCTAATTTTTGAATTTTTCTCTAGTGTAGTCTTGGAGCTCAAAAGTATCGGTACTTGTACTCGTACCGAGTACTGTACTTGGTATCTGTGCAACCCTAGTTTTCTGTATACAAAATATAGGCCAGATGCACCCATAAATGGAATTTCAGCTTTGTCTAGTTGTAGTTGTTGCCTTTTGACTTCTTGTATTTCCCTTGTGCTTTCCTTGCATATGTTTTTGTTAAAGCCAGTAAAGCATTGACACTGCGATCAGTGAATCATGGGTGCAGTGCTCTGGCTCCTGTATCTGGGTACTAAGATACAGGCATTCAGTTACCAGGGAGGGAGGAGTAATGAGTTGACTACAGGTGCGGTGAGGTCACTGCAATTGTATTACACTGAAAACTACAAGTCTCTGTCGTTGTGGCTGATGGGACAAAGGATCTGTGAATAGATGATGTGGCTGTGTGGACGAAGTCACACACAGACATGAATATGGGTGTAACATGGAATCCTGTAGGTGTCTTGCTGCACTCCTTACCGAAAATGCGTCATGCTGAGCCCCATAAAGGGGACTCTGCAGGGCCCCGAAACGTTTCTTCAGTGTGAAATGCGTAAATAAAGAACGATCACTTGACCTGGTGTGCTGATGACACTTTGCTCCCTAACATGAAACATGGTCCCAAAGGTAAATTTGGCTTTTAATGTGGCTGGGAGAACTACCCCTAGTTACTGTCCTCCCAACAGGACATTATTTGTCACGATGGGAGGGAGATTTGTTCAATGTGAGGCTGGCACATGCGCATCTACCAGCTCCTGTGTGTGTACAGTGCAGGTGCCTATGAAGTTTTTTGTACTGGTTTTGTCTAGAAGATATGTTGTCTGCTCACCTTTTAGCTTTGGAATATCTTTATTTGTTTTCCTTTAGCATGACATGTAAATGCAACATTTCAGAGCCTCACTGTACCCCTTCATCAGGCAAAGTGTCCGCTTTGCCTGACGAAGGGGTCCTGTGAGGCTCCGAAAAGTTGCATTCACATGACATGCTAAAGGAAAACAAATAAAGATATTCCAAAGCTAAAAGGTGAGCAGACAACATATCTTCTAGATTATATACTATGGCGCCACCCACCAGTCGTTCCAGCACCCGTTGGATTCCGTGGTATATAACCGTACGGTGTGCGAAGGGGATATTACAAAGACATATGAACTGGTTCTCCGCACACTTTTTTTTGTGTTTTAAGTATAACGCACTTAAAGGTTGTTTTTTTTTCTTCTCAAAGCTAGTCATTGGTGGTAGCTTCCATATTTTGCCTACATATTTCCATCCCCTTTTTAAAGTGATGAAATTATACTTGCGCACACACACACACCCTACCCCTTTTTGGTTTTATTTTAGCAGTATCAGCAGTCTTGATTTTATTTCTGTTCTATTGTATAGGGGTAACCGGTCTGTGGTAGAGTCTAGCAGTAAATACCAGACATTGGTAAAGGATTGCCAAGAGCTTTTGGCTACGGAAGAGCACTTAGATGACCTCCTTCACCAGTGCACCACTCAAATGAAACTGCTTACCGAGGAGTCAGAGAGCCAACAATATCCTTTCTGTGATCATACCTTGGTTGTTATTGAAATCAGCATTTGTAGACCTGGATTTTGGGCAGAGTTAGAGTAAGCTAGAGCAAAAAATGTCAAGGTACTGATTTTCTGCTGTTCATTCCTTCAGTGCATGTATATTCCATTTAGTGTATCCCTGAAGTTGTGAGGGGATAAAAATCCTGTCGGGTTTTCACTGTTGCCTGCTTTGCTTTCTGGGGTGATGCAGAACCTTGGCCATTATTACTGGCATGTTGCCATTGTCATCAGTACAGGAGTAGAAGGAAACCTTTCAATGGGGGGAGGGGCCTTATTCCAGTGATGACTATCTAAGAATAGATTTATCCTTCTGTTAGTGGTATTTTATCTTGCTTCCTGTTGTGTATTCAGGACAGGAAGCAAAGGGCAATCTCCCCGGTGATGCACAGCAAAACACATTGCAATAGTTGAATGAAATGTCATTTTGTGACTTTATTAAAAAGTAAAAAAATTTAATTAAATGTCTGTGTTGGAAAAACAAATTGCACCGCTCCTACACAACACACGCTAGGGGGTGCAAGTTATTCAGGCCCGTTACTCCAATGTGCCTTTAATCTTTCAGGTGTAGGGATGTCTGCTTTTTACTCTAAAGCTGGCCATACCCCTGTAGATTATCTGCAGATTTTCTACAGTCAGATGGAAAAAGTGCAACAAATTCTATGCTAACATGTGTGGATGGAGGAATCTCCCACTGGGCCAAGCTTCAGTATCTTGCTAGTCAGCCCCACTGGCTCTTAAAACCCCTGAAAAGTGCCTGCATCCAATCAGATTGTTCAGGAATTTGACAGCCAGCAGGGCCGACTAGCGAGATACTGAAGCTCGGCCCAGTGTGAGATTCCTCCATCCACACAGTTTAGTGTAGATGAAGTAATCTGTTGCACTTTTTCCATCTGACCATATGCTGATAGAAAACAATATAGGGGTAATGCCAGTTTAATGATTTGTTTGTCACATACCAGTTTTCTACCCTCAATGAATCTGTTCAGTGTGCTAAGAGATTCTGTTTAACAGTACTTTTTCCTTGACCGTCTGCACATTGGGATATGTAACCTGCCAGGACCTTCGCAGCATAGCAGACCCATCAGAACGGATGTTGATGGTCATCAAAGCCCCACCAGAAACCCATATGCAGGTTTCTGATCCAACAGAGGTACGGAAGGATCAATCAGTCTGTGTGTGTGTCAATCGGTTGTAACTGCAGGAATACATTTTTATTTTAAAGAGAAAGTGGCGGATAGGACCTGATTTCAGAGGTGAAGCAGTCATCAGGTTTTCATCTCTCACTTTGGGGGAATCTCTGACACAACTTACAGAATTATTGCTGTGAAAAAGTGAGAGGATTAGACTCAGTTAGGGTTTTATTACCTGTCTGTGACCTCTTTAGGGAGATCTTTGCTTATATCCTGCGTGGTCACCAGAATATGGGGAATTTCCAGCAACCAAAGCACCCTTCTAGTAGGGTGGAAAAGAATTGACATCTGTTAAGTGTATTTTGCTGTTTTACCTTTCACTGGGTGTTATGACACACATTTTTAGCAGAGGTGAACATAAAATCACAGGCCCATTGTATACATATTAAAGGAACCCTATGCATAGGATGCCTTTGCTTCTTCCCTCATGGGAATGCTAGTTTTCTGGCTGTCTGTAACTTAATCCTCTTAATACTCTCCTTCCCACTGCTAGGGCAGGACAAGCATCTGGCACTCGGCACCATCAAGGGTCAGGTTTTTGCTCTTTCTATTCTGCTTCAAAGAATGTTGGCCGCACTCTTAAAGGAGAACTATGAGGTGAGTGAAAATCACCCAACCTCATAGTTCGAGCCGACATGTGACAATTAAACTGTCACGCATCGTTTCAATAGATTGGAAAGTGAGTGAACACATACCGTCGCTCGCTCACTTCTCCATGTCCCTGCAGGGAGCCGTGACCGCCAGTCACGGCTCCCTGCTCTGATCCTCCACTGTTGACTGGCGGAACGGACGGGGGAGGGGGCGGGTTCAGCTGGCTCTGCCTCTAGATGGGCAGAGCCAACTGTCAATCACACAGCTGGGTGGACCTCGACAGTAATGTCGGTATCCGTCCCGGCTGCTGTGGTCAGCTGCACTGCATTCAGAAGGTTAAGGAGTTTGTGTCCCTCGATGGATGGGGGTTTTGCACTTGCTGTTACATCCTTTCTTTGAGTCCATTGAGGGACACAGGTCATGCTCTTGTTACTTCTTTGCTACAAAACCTGAGGAATGCTGGTAGTGGGAGGGATTTTCCTGGGCTGACCTACTGTTTTGGGTTTTGCACTGGAGGATCGGCGAAGGGGGAACTGACAGTCACTGCTCTGTGTAGGAAGATGATCGGGAAGGGACTGAGCGACGGTATGGTTTCACTCACTACCCGATCAATAGAGGCTCTTACTATTGGGATGAGAGTAAATCCCTCACCTCATAGTTCTCCTTTTAAATATGAACGATCGGTGTGTGTCCCATCTCCGCTGCAAGAATGCAAAAAGTGTTGTATATTACCTTTCTTAGATGTATATGCCCAAGGCATGCTTGGCTTTCAAAGAAAATGCACATCTTTAAAATATTTGAAGTATTCAGGGAATACCTTATTTTTCTTCAAACACCAGAAAATATTTTCTGTTGGGTCCTCCCTTTTACTAATCAGCACAAGGTTACATACACATGATGGAATGTATTCTTTAAAAACTGTTTGGCATAGAATATATTTTTTTCTAGAGATGCACTTTTTTAATTTGTATGTTTGCTTTTTAATAACCCTTATTGTGTAGTTCTTATGTCTTTCCCATGTATTGCTCTTCCCCCCCCCTTAAGGCTTTACAGATATCTCTGAAAAGTACGCGAGGGCCCATTGATGTTTTCCTCTGCCCTGATGACTCTTCTGGGGTCTGTAGTCCTGGTAAAAGTCCCACAAAAGCTTCCCAATCCATCCAGTCGCCCAGCTCCAACGAATCAACGACCTTAATACCTGACCAGGATATCGGCCTAGGACTACTATCATGTGACCAAGGTGAGAAATGCGGATTTAGGATCATTGTAAGACCGGTAACAGCATTTACCATTGGAGGCTGGATGCAGGACGACCAGCTAGGTGGGACAAAGCCAAAGTTCCCTCTAGTCCAATTAAAATGCATAAAGTAGTTTTAAATGCTCAAACCTATTTTGATCCAGATCAAGAACATATACAGTGCCTAGCAAAGTATTTCTTAAACCATTTTTTCCCAAGCCCTAAGTCATGTTTCTAAACATCTGGCTCCTACTCTCTCAGCACAGCTTCACTGGACGTCCTGTCCAGTATGAGATAACAAGGGACAGCACAATCTCCAGCACCTGTCCATCTGCTAGTGTGGAGGAAGGGGGGGGGGAGTTACTTCCAAGGAGCCACACTAAAAACAGGATATCAGGGCTTGGCTCACAAGACCAGCTAATTTTGTATGAAACTAAAATTTTAAAGCAGAAAATTTTTAAGCCTTGGAGATGTGCTACACCCACACTGCAAGGGTTAAGTGCTCATTTATGTCTAGGTGCAAAATCAAAGTTATAATCACCTGCTCCTCAGAGCCAGCTTGCTCTTAGACCGGGCCCTTCTGCGTCGCTCCCCCTCCATTGCAGTGATCTAATATCCCGTGAGTCATCACATCCTCTACACTGTATATATGATGTGAAGATGCCGAGGGACAACTCAGCGCTGCAGCAAAGGAGGAGAAAGGTGGAAGGGACCAGTCTAAGAGCAAGCTGGCTCCATGGATCGTGTGAATATAACTTTTATATTCAGTCTTTTAGTCTCCACTCACTCTTTCCCTACCAGGCAAGGCCTGTGGAAGGGTTCAACCTCAGGGGTGTCACTTCTGCAGTAGTAGCAAGCAAGGTAATTTTAATTGGCCAGAGCCAGTGTCTGTCAAGGAAAATAACCATAGGTGTCTATTCACAGAAGGGTGAAGAGTTTGGAGAAGGCAGGAGAAGAGAACAATCTAGGACAACATAGCTGAGCTGGAAAGTCAACTGAATAGGATAATTTTTCCAAATCGGCTATTGTGGCCTAGATTGTTCACTTCTCCTGCCTTCTCCAAACTCGTCACCCTTTAGTGAATAGACCCCATAGAGTTGTAATGATGGCAGTGTGTGTTGGCATGTAGATGTTTACTGCATTAGCTGGGCACTAGAAAGCGTGACAACACTCCTGCTTGTAATGGAATTGGTGCAGTAAGAGCATCGCCCCCCATTAAAAAGGAATTGGCGTTCAGCAAGAACTTGCAGGATCAACAGGAAATATTTAAGATTGCAATCGGAAACAATAAAAAGCTGTGATTTACTGACCTAAATGACCTAATTCATATGTTAGCTTTATTGTGGTTAGAATTAAAACGAATATTTTGAACAAAAATGTAATTTTGAAAGCGGAGATGAGGGTTTAGTACAGCATATTTGCATATGTCTGTTTTGTATTCTCATTTGAATTTAGCAGGTGAAGCTTTGGGCTTTCTTTTTTTTTTTTTGCAAGGCAGCAAACTGCTTGTAAGCAGGTGGGCTTTGTACAGCAAGTCACTAGCATAAAACAAAGCAAACATGTGCTCATCCGAGCAAGTAACTAAACTCAAGTCTCTTCCTGAGTAAGAGGGTGCGCCCCCCATGGTGCTAAAACAAGCAACGTGTATTCACCCAGCAGCAGGCTCCCACAGCAGGGGAGAGAGCCCCGAGCATCAGTCAGCTTACCTATATAAAAATCTGTACACAGTTGAGACAAATGGCAAGATCTGGCTACCAAGTAAGATATGGACTTAGGAATAGAGGCTTATTCCCACCCAAATAGTACAAAGCTTACAGGACTGGACATAAGTTTGAGGGGAAAAAAAATCAAGTTATTAGTCCTCAAACCAGGAACCCCTCACTATGTGTAGGTGAAACATAAACACTATCCTCAATTCTGCTAGCCATGGGCTAACGTATCCTCTTCTGTTTAACCGGTGGGAATGACTGCCCCCTATCCTGTATCTGAGCAGTGTGTTTGACTATACTTTTGTGAGATGTGGCCTCTTTCTGGGCTGTATCCAAGAGTCCCCAGTGACGCCTATTAAGGAATGCGTCGTTGCTGTTTTTTCAGTATCGGGTAAGAGTACCAATATATTTTTTTTGGTGGGGGGGGGGGGGGGGGAGGGGACATTAAAGACTAATGTTTGTTTTTGGGGGGGGGGGGGGGGGGGGGGAAATGGCTACGTGTTAATGCCAATACCGGAAGTCCCAGTAAGGAAGCTGGGTGGCGTGTAATTAGCCGGGAAGCTGTCTCCTCATCCCTCATCACAATGTGGCGAGGGAGCATGGAGCTGGCTTTCTGGCCAATTGGAAAGCCGGGGGGAAGGGAAATGACTCTTTCCCCCCCAGCTTTCTGATTAGCTAGCTTCATGCTCCCTGGCGACGAGTGAGCGGGGAGACGACTTCCCGGCTAATTACTCACCATGCCAAAGAGACGCGGTGGGTAGTAATGATGACTCGCCCTCCAGCTTTCTGATTTGGCCAGCTCCATGCTCCCTGTTGACTAATGAGAATGGAGCCAGCTTCCCAGCCAATCGGGAAGCTGGGCACCGTGTAATGACCAGCTGCCCGGCTTCCTGATACCGGAAGCAACACCCAAACCATATGTTAACCACTTCAAGACCAGGTGTTTAGACCTCCTTCCTGGCCAGGCCATTTTTCAGTGTTCAGCGCTGCAGTCCTTTGACTGACGTTTATTCCGTCATGCAACGCTGTACTGAAATGAATTTTATACCATTTTTTTGGGAACAGATAGGGCTTTATTTTGGGTGTATTTAATCACCACTGGGGGTTTTATTTTTTATTATAATTAGGAAAAA
>NW_017306461.1:1125458-1130411 GCF_000935625.1 Nanorana parkeri
AGGACTCATGTGACTGACTCTTTTGGAATAGGATTTATACCCAGCATCCTACAGCCAGCATGGAATTTTCAAATTAACTTGCTGAGCAATACATTATAGGGACGCTTAAGGACAATTGATTAAGTGCATTACCATGCAAGTACCGCTCAGGCCTTTAGCATTAACCCTTTTTTAGGACAGACGGTGTGCACTTTTGATATGACACCCCGATACAAACATTTATGGTAAACATGACTCCCCAGCCCCCTCCCATAGTGTAAGCTAAGCTTTTTATAGGATATTTCCGAACATACAAAAGGTAAGTATTAATGTTAATTTTATGTTTAAGTTATGCGATCTGGAACATGCAACAGATCTAAAGTTGGTGTTATTCCAATTTGGCTGCAAAGATTTAAATACACTTTACATATTTCAAAGGAAACCCTGTTTATGCAGCTGTCATAGGATAGGTGGAATCCAAGGAGCAATCCAAAGCAAGTGCAGTAGGTAATCATGCCAATCCACCAACTTCAGCAAAGAGGAAAAAGAAAGAAACAGAGGAGCGAAATAAAGAAAAAAAGAAAATGGAGTAGGCATGGGCTTTTGTCAGCCCGTTCACTGCACCTCTTTCTTCTCCCACAACCGGTGTCCCCAGAATAACTATGCAGTTCTCCTCCCTGCTGCAGACTGAGACTGTCAGCGGTCTCTCCTCACAAGCTGTAATCTGCTGCAGCGGTCTGTCAAGAGTGGACACAGATCGCTGTAGCCGATTTACAGCCTAAGTCTGCAGCAGCGAGGAGAACTGCATAGTTATTGTGGTGGGAGAAGAATGGAAGATGCAATTCCCCATCCGCCCACTTGCTTGCCACCGCCCCCCACCAATAGTCTAGTTGTAGAGGTTGGCCCATGTGCCACCACCTGTCTCTCTGACTGGGCCTGTATCTTCAGCTGGAGAGAGGGTCACTTTCTGTTGTCCCTCCAATGAGACATGATGGCCTTTAGTTAGCTAGCCATTTGTTGGGTTGATGAGTGGTTTGGTTCGCTCCTTGCAGTAGCGGATTAGTCTGCTGTTCGTTGGTTAGCCTTTGCTAAAAAAAAAAGCTATTTTAAATGCGCCTCCATTTTTTTTTTTTTTCAGCAATAAATGTCTATTATAAGGCGCCGCCTCTTCTGAGCACCAATTGTAAGGGGAACTGGCTAAGCTGGTAGTGGTAAACCATGCATAAGACAGGGACCACCAGGACACATGCAAGCAGCAAACACATTTTAAGCAAGAGTGTTATTTTCAGCAAGTCCATAGCATAAAACAAAACATTTGCTTGTCTGAGCAACTAAATAAATTCAAGTCCGTTATGCCCTATCAGAGCCCCCCTAATGGGTTCTTCACAATTAAAGGAGAGCTATGGGGTTAAGGCTTTTCCCCTTAGTTCTCAGGGTAACGGGAGGACACAAACTAGCGTCCTCCCGTCACCCTAAGCTCAGTATACCGCGAGCTACTGCTCGCGGTATACTGAGACGCCGCAGCTGAAGTGGATCCTGACAATTATGTCTGGATCCACCCAGCTGCTTGAGTGACAGCTGGCTCTGCCTATCTAGAGGCAGAGCCAGCTGTATCCGCCCCCGTCCGATCCGCCAGACAGCGCTGGCGGATTGGAGGGGGGAATCCGGCTCCTCCCCTGTCACGGCAGAGAGCTGTGACAGGATCGAGAGGTGAGCGAACGCCGGTATGTGTTCGCTCACTTCTCGACAGTCTCATTGTCACAGGTCGGCTAGAACTATGAGGTGAGTGAAAAGCACTCTCCTCATAGTTCTCCTTTTAACAGACAGAACATGTACCTTTTTTGTGTTCCATCAGCAGCAGGCTTCCACAGCAGAGAGAGAGAGCCTTGAGCATCCGTCTGCTCGCATAAATAAAAGCCTGTACACATCTGAGACTCATGAAAAGGGCTGGCTATAAAGTAAGATGTGAACCTTGCAATGGAGGCTTATTGCCACCCAAATGCTACAAAGCCTCCAAGACCCAGAACAGGACTTATTAAGAATCTAAGGATACATGTTTTCCTTCATTTGTCCTCAACCGCGGAGCCCCTAACCAGGTGATAAACTTAGATGACAGTCATGGCAGCCAGTGCCTCGTAGAAATGGGGGGGGGGGGGGGGGGAAAGATCTATATAGAGAGGGCGAGTGAGGCACTCCAGAGGCCTGACATTGCTCAAAGCAGCTGCTGACTCTGTTGTGTTTCTGCACCAAATGCAATGACTGCGGTGAAAGAAATGTATACTATTCCTTACAGCTAACTCCAAACCTAAATCCTCAGAAGAATAATACATGGGAGCCGTTGTACCTGGCAAAGAATTTGTAATATTTGTCCAGCCAGTCCTGACATGTATATAGCTCTACCGAACAGCGCAGGCCCCTGCTGGGGTGGGGGCCTGAGGTTTCCCTGCTGCCATTTCACTTTCTCCTACATGGCATGTCTTCAATGCGGTGACTGGACAGTGAAAGGAGAAGCAGCAGCTTGATCCTCTGTCACTCTGCGCTCTCTCCTCCTAGCGGCATTCTCCTTACAGTGCAGCACACCTGATTGGCTACTTGTGCTGCTGTACAGTAGACTGCAAACGGCATTTGACTGCAGGTGAAATTCAGGTACCTTGACTGTTTGAATAAAAAAAAATATAGATGGATATTGAGATATATATAGATATATAGATTATATTAGTAAAACAGTCAAAGTACCTGAATTTGACCTGCAGTCAAATGCCGTTTGCAGTCTACTGTACAGCAGCACACGTAGCCTATCAGATTTTGTCTTTAAATTGGTGTGGTAGTTTCATTAAAAGCTGACAGAGGACAGAAGTCACCAGCACTCAATACTATCAATAAATATGTCAATAAATGGACATATTTATTGATAGTATTGAGTGCTGGTGATTTCTGTCCTCTGTCTTGTGTCTGCACGGCACCATCCGTGGTCATCACTGCGGGAACCATCCGTGGTCATCACTGCGAGCACCATCTTCTATATTGGCCGGGAGCGTTGTGAGGAGTGCGGAGGGACTTTCCATCTACCTATCATTGAAAGCTGAGACTTCATAGGTTCCCATAATCAAGCAGCTTTTTTTATTCCAGGTTTTTAAATGGCCTTTTCCTTTTTGTTTTACTTATTTGATAAAACCTACAACAGGCACCATCTCCATCTTCTTTGCTTCATAAACACTTTTTCTCTTCCAGGGTCCTTACTGTCACCAGATACGGACCTTCCCTTGGGCTACGCAGGAGATGACCTCCACATGTCCCCCATCACCTCTGCCACGTTACCGGACTTCCTTTCTGACGAGCTGATCAGTTTGTCTCCACCTCTGACTAATGAATACCGCTTTGGCCTGGAGAATTATGAAGGTGTCGGGGAACTCTTTGACTGTGATTTTGGCGACCTGGCATCTCTCGATTTGTGAAACGGCAGATGTTCTGTTCCTATTCCTGAATCTCTGCAAGCTTTTGCCACAGCGCCTTATGCTCACGGGGCCGACATGATGACTGAGCTTTTTCACTTATTTGTATCAAGTGGACTTGCCAAAAAGTTGTTTATATATTTTATTTGATATTTGTATCTGTCTGTGTGTTGTAAATCAAGGTCTTTGTATTCATCAAACACGAGGGAATTCCAATGTTTAGAAGGACTCCACGGCATTTAATGCTGTAGAACAGCGGGCGTTCATTGACCTCCATGGCGTCCTTCAATAGTTAAGCTGTTTTGCTGCTGCAGCTCAGCATGATTGTGATCTCTGTGCCCTTCAGCATTTGCTTTAAGTTTTCAGTCCCATTGCTTTAAGTTTTCAGTCCCATAGAAATCTATGTGGATTTCCTAGCTACCCGGCACACTGCAGAACACATGGACGTGAAAGCCGGGAGAAGCATGTTCTCAGAGCAGCTTAAACTGGAACTCCAACCAAAAACATTCTCTCCGTTTTTGGAAGTTTAATTGATGTTTAGAGTCTTGTAAGTGTTCTTTTCTTTGTGTGTTCCCTTTGGGAAGTTTTCATGTCCCAAAGATCCTTGTCTGGTCTCTGCAAGATGTTTAAGTCTTCTCCACTCTGTCCAAAACAAAGGAGGTGGGAAGCTCTAGTTGGATCCAACACTAACTGTTGAACAAAGCCAAGGAGGTAAATGTAATGTCACTTAAATATAAGCTTGTAAGACCCTGTTACCATCCGATGACTATTAAGATGAGCTCCTCAAGTTAAAGTACTGTAAGCATATGCCAGGCTGTGTTTAGGAATAATTTCCCCCCGCTGTGCTGGAAATGGACCTCTGCTCTGAGACGCGGAGATTAGTGAATCTCTGTGTTCTAGACACGCATAGCTGCTCTTGCCTTCCAGTCCTGATGTTAACTAAGGACCTGGCAGGGGAAGCTTTACACGATCTGCAAACACTGTTAATGTAGGTATTCCCTCGCCAGGAACTTGGCTGATGGCAGGGTGCTCAAGCACAGGGAGTAGCTGCGTGTGTCTAGAACGTGAGTAAAAAGATTTTCGGCACAGCAGGGCAAACCATGTTCAAACCCATACCGGCTATCGTGGAATATTTTAATAAGAGATGTTTATCTTCATAGGCATGAGTTGGTGATGTGATCTCTTTAAGGAGACTGTCACTGTGATTATTCTCTCTTGGAAGCGCACCTTTCCTGCCCCACCCACTTATATTCACATTTACTGTGTCCTCCTAGCACTTCATTGGAATCCTCAGGAAACACTTGGTGCTATAACCTCATTGTAGGACACAGTCCTCCAGCCTGAATGGATAATTGCCAAACATGAGCACTCATGTGAGGAGCAGTTGTCATCAAGCCAGTGTAAGGTCTGACATAAAGCTTGCACAGGGTTTCGACTCATGGTTCAGACAGAGCATCATTGTGGTGGGAAAGCACATATAAGGTGAAGCTAAGTGGATCGGGTTGGAAGCGGCAAGAGACTG
>NW_017306461.1:1130467-1135869 GCF_000935625.1 Nanorana parkeri
CCCCCAAAAAAAATGCCTTTTCAGCATTAAATTTCCTTCTTTATCCTCTTGGTGGGTTCAGTAGATTAAAAGCACTTGTATAAAGCATCATTGACATCCAGTGACTTTTACCTATGTCTGTATGTCCGATTAACCAGGTTTAAAGGCAAACCCCAGCTAATGCTGGAAATTCAGTGTTATATAGAAAATGATGGGATAAAGTACACCATGGCATACTTTCCTATGGACCTCCAGAGATGGGAGCCCTGAGATAGGTTGCTTCTACCACTACTGCCGTTTTTCTGATATTGTTTGATAAGCTCCACACTGAGTTCTCTATAACAGATGTAGCATGCAGGAGTGGGAATTCCTTCTATTACATTCAGCCTCATGCTGAAGTCCATAAAGACACAAGAGCGCAACTACTATGTGCTGGTACTGTCACGATGGCTTCTACCCAAGACTGAATTTTAACAATTGGATGGTCTTTACCTTACACAAGGTGTTTTCCCTGTTTTCTTCCCCCTCCATCTTTCTACCATCCATTGAACATACAGTTCTAACCCCTGACCTGTAGGTTTACTTGCTTATTTATGGATGTCCATATTGTCTGACCTTGTGGTATTGGGGTACTTGTCTTTCCCTTAAAATTGCAGTATGAGGCGTTTAATATATGTTGCATTTATAATTTATTTAATTATTGTTTTGATATTTTACAATAGGCGGCGCCGGTTCTTTTGTACAGCTAGTTTTGTTATGCGCTGTATAAAGCTGTGTGGGTTTTGTGGCATTTCCTGTCAATATTGTGTCTCTGCTGTACATAACCTGCTGATAACCCTTCATACCGTTCCCTTAGCTCAGAGACGGCAGAGCCATATTGATTGGTATTTGTGCCCTCCGTCCCTCTCTGGTGGTGTAGAATGGCACTTAATCCTTTTTCAGGGCTCTTCACTTGGAACAGACAAGATTGAATTGTTTGCAAACAACCTAGCTTAATTTATCTGTAAATCTGTTTTTTTGTTTGGCAATAAATATCTTTTTCAGCTGTGGGGTCTACTTACTACTTTACAGTTTTTGTTTTACAGGTGCGGATTGTCACATTCATATAAGACCAGCCATTTTTATTTATGTTCTTCAGAGTGGGCAAGAAAATGACCTGCCAGATTTTAAAGTGCATGTCCAGCCAAAATGTTTTAAGCTTTTTTAAAAGTGGCGGAGGATAAGAACCCATTGTTGGATATTTACTGTTATATTGGGGGTCTGTTGTTCCCTCACTTGCTGTCATGATGACTACGATTTAACAGACAGAGTCAAGGAAAATCTGCAACATGGACAAACCCAAACTGTGCTTAAAAAAAAAAAAAAAGCGTAGGTGGTTCTAGCCTCCTTCTACTCTACTAAAATGTTTTTTATTTATTCATTGAAGGACACTGGATTCTTAAATAACTGGGTTATGCTGTTTTCTCAGCTCTTTTTATGACCCTTTTTGTGAATATTTTCTTCAATCAACAGCTGCTGATTAGTTCAGAGTAGGCCTCACCAATCTGAGAGTCTTCCCCGTGCAGCCTTTGAGCCCAGCTACAGATTTCACTGCAATAGCACTGCAAACCTGTGCTGATTTCACTGCAACCGCCCTACGGACCCGTGCCTCTGGAAGACATGTATGGAAGGGCAGTTTGGTTACTGGATCCTACTGCTTAGTGCCTCCAAGTTTAATCTGGTCTGTCTCAGCAGGATGCCCTAGCATGCTTTTGCTTGATCCTGTCTCCTCAAGACTCACTTCCCCTATGCGGGTAGACTGGGCAGGCCAGGTGCTGATTCTGGAGCACCTTCCAGTGTATTGCTATGCTCCATGGACTTAAGTTCCTTGCTTTTATTGGCAGTGACCAAAGAGGATTAATCTGGCAGGAATGGGCGCTGACATTATTGATATGATTGGAGTATTGCATGTGCTGCTGCTCTCCCATTTCCTTTCCTGTAAGACACAAGGGCTTATCTCCTCTCCATGCTGCTGTACTTGAAACCTAGAGACATGTGGAACACAGCAGCTCATGTCAGCTACATACTGCCCATCGGAAGTGATGCTTGGACATCTTTAGGCAAATTCACTCTCAACCTGTTTGCTCTAAGTCCAGTATCCACCTGCCCAGGTTTCATGTATACCCCTTGTGATGTGCCTTGAGCATATCTTTACTGCTGTTTTTCACTAGCCACACCATTCCTCGGTAATGGATGGCTTAATGTCCCAACTCACGCACCTGATCACCACCTTTTGATCATAGAAATCTGTGTCTCGCCTAAAGGCAATAACTATTTTGATAGAGGATGTTCCTCCTTTCAATTACTCCATGGCCAAAAAGCTGGAAGCTCTGCCCGGTCTGTTTACTTTGGCCAGTTCTGCTATGCAGCTCGTTCTGGTTTTTGTGCTCTTGACCCAGACCCTCTGACTAGTCAAATTCCTATAGATGGGATTTTTATGATGCAGGTGTTAATCACTAGTTAGTGTATTGTGCCGATTTGATGGATCCCAAAGTGCTGGATGCCAGTCACTTGCTATTATGCATCTGTCACATGTTGGTGCAGATGCTCTGAACACTTTGGTTGAATTGTTGGGACTGGGGAGCAAGTATCTTTGAGGCTCCTTCTCATCCCTGTAGACGACTACCCTTTTGGAGCGCTACTGAAATTGAGAAAGATACTGGGGGTCAGAACACCCACCTACCACTGCTTAGAAAAGTAAGGTTCAGCCTTGTAAGGCTGCGTCATCTTTTTTTCTTCAAAGCGCTCTTTTATGTACCCCCAGGCCTACCCCTGTCCAAGAATCCCGAAAGGGGCCAAGCTGGTGGGAAAGTCCTCTACTGCATGAAGATGCACCCCCACTTCTTGTTTCCAGGGTGGGGGAGTGTTCACTGGTCTTTGCGGACACCTGGAAGTCTTGGATCTCTGATGCTTGGGTGCAAGAGGTGGTGTCCAAGGATACAAAATAGAACTTTGTTCCCTTCCTCCTTCTCGCCATCTGTCTTCCACTGTCTCCACAACTCACCAAGCCGTAAGAAGAAAAAAAGCTTTTACGGCTTACTTTACTAGCTCTAATGTAACCAAAGTTCTCTTTAACAACCCCCCCCACCCATTTGCGATTTTAAAAGACGGATTTGCATCAAAGTTGGAGTCCTAAAAGCAATTAAACCTGGTTTATTTTTAGCTATAAATTCCTTTTCAAGCCTGATTGGGAAATGAGAGGGTTGCTGCTATACGATAGACTGGTTCCTGCTTGGAGAAGAAAAACAATGGGTGCAATTAATTGAATGCGCAAAGGAAGTGCTATATTTTCCTCTGGCATGATCTTTAAAGGAAACAGCTAGAAAATGGAAGTTGGGCTTAATCATTGGAGTGTGCTGAACTTATTTTAGGCAACTTTGGTGTAGATGGGTTGTAAAAATGCTGAGTAATGCAAGAAGCAACCCTCGCTGACATTATAGAACACAAACTGAAAATGGACACGGATTACAAAAAGCTCCTTATTGTCTTCATTCAGCTACAAGCCACTGGGCCAATTTCCATCAGGAACTGAAAAAAAATGCCTACAGAGTGGTGTTTGTGCCAGGGCAAATGCCTGGTTTTTTTTTCTGTTGCTTGCCACCTGTCATCATTTACTCCAGTGACTCCCTTGCTGCTATCACTAAGTTAAAGGGTATCTAAACCCATGAACAGAAATGTAATATATTGTAGCTTTTACAAGTCCTTTGATGGTGGCTGCATTAGTTTTTAGGGCTTGTTCGCACCAATTGTGGTGCATTCCAGAGCGGTAGCTGCTGGAACGCACAGCCATCGCTCACTAAACCTCTCCCTTCGTTCTGGGGCAGGAGGTGTCGTGGCAGTGCATTGAAGTCAATAGCACTGCAGCCACGCCCCCTTTGCAACCCACTGCAAACACACAAAAATAGAGCATGCAGCATTTTTTTTTTTTAGCACAACGGAACGCAGACAATGTTTTACCATGTGTCCAAACGCCCTGCGGGTGGGTGTGGCTGTGGTGCCATTGAATTCAATGCACCGCCACACCCCATCCCGCCACAGAACGAGGGAGGGAGTTTAGTGAGCGATTGCTGTGCGGTCCAGCAGCTATCGCTATGGAATGCCCTGCAGTTCATGTGAATGGGCCCTAACATTTCATTACTATAACCTGGCGAGCCTGTCCACAACACACTTTCTGCCACAGGGTGACAACAGTGTATCTATGGAACAACTGCATTGTATGGAGGGGGAGGAGTGTTGCATTAGGCTGTTTTTCTGACTTGGACTACAACACCGCTCCTCATTTCTATAACATAGGGGGAAGGTGTTTGGTACACAGAGGGAAAGAGGTGAACTGGTTAGGGCTGATAACTTTGTGCACTATGTAGTGTTATCAACTCACAAACCTTTCAGCACCAAACACCAGATTTAGAATGAGATTTAATAATGTCACCACCGTGCTGGTCACCATTCTCCTTGCTAAAGTTCTGCCTCTACCAAGATGGCTGCCTCCATACAGAGACACAATGCGGACAAGGTAAATCGGCAAATGGGAAAGAAGATCAGACCACGGGCAAAACTGTTGACTAGTCCTTTGCCCTCTGCCTGCCTTTTTGGACACAGCTTCCAGAGTTCAGTTCCTCTTTAGGGTAGCTTATTCATTTGAAAGGACCTGGAATTGGACCTGCACCATTTTTGCTGATGCAACGCCCATTGCCTTCTCCTTCACACTATTGTGTGGACATTAACATGCTTTATGGTCCACTTTACTGCATTGCACCAGAAGAAAAGTTAACAAAGGCAGCGAACTTCTCTTTCCATTTATAACCATTTGTTTCACAGAATATCTTGTCCTACATATTCTCTAGCAGATCAGTGTAATGCTAAGCTAAAATCACTAGAGGGAAGCACAGATTAAGAAGTTCTATAGCTATTCATGGTCTCTCAAGACTTACCAACTATAAAAATGACAGACGTGTGATTCAGAAATATACCCGAAACTCCATATCTACTATTTTGTCTATGGCAGTCTCCAGAGAGAATAGTCTTCACACTTCTGGTTGTGTTTAGGATGACATTGTTGACTTGGACTACGTGTTGGTTTCTTATATCCATGTCCATGGGACAGTACATTAAAGCTTTTTTGGGATTGCCCCATTTATTCTATCATCACAGATCCCAAACTATCTTCTACTACAGGGGTTCATAAACTTTTGACAATTACAGGCCCCCCGATGGTTTACCCATTGTCCTTCACCAGTCTTCTGAAGTTGTCGTCATCGCCAGTCCTTTTAGGTATTAGAATGACTTCAACAGTAGGTTGGTTTTACTTCACGTATGGATAGCTAGGAACAGAACAGCTGAAAGAAAATCAAAAGGATTTTATCATATTTATATATATATATATA
>NW_017306461.1:1135948-1140007 GCF_000935625.1 Nanorana parkeri
CAAATATACAATCTTGGGACAAATAGATTTTTGCATCTGTTGCTTTTGTGCAATCAAATTATGGGATGGAGGTGCAGTTGCTGACAATGTTACTTGCGTGTCATCTGACACATCAAGCCAATTTCTCCACTGTAATTTCAGGTTCAAAATGCAGGTTGGTACAATTTTAGGCCAACAATTTTGTTTTTTTAATTATTGGGAAATCCAGAGTCCTACCCCCATCATTTGGTTCCCAAACCTCCAGTATGGCCTAATACTGTGGTTCTCAACTGGTGGGTCGCCCAATACTGACTTTAATAAGGATCATCTCCCCCCCAAGCACATGATGCATGTAAATTGCTTAAAGATCTAAAACCTAACTAAATGACATTTCGTTTTTAAAGTACTATGTATTATAAATGATAGTAATTTTTTTGGGGGGGTTGGGGGGGGATTCCTCTTTGCTTTTTTTTCAAACTTTTTTTGCATCCCAGTGCTGCTGATCTCCTATTTGCAGCCTCTTCTTGTTTACATGTCCTCGCTTCAATAGCAGCTGTATGTGATTGCTCAGGGCAGGCTTCCTGATGGTGACAACGGTGGAATATGCTGGCGGAATGAGAATTGTCACATTGTTCAAGTCTCCTTGGATGCGCATATGACAGGATGACAACCCAGGAGAGCAGTTAGGAGACAAGGATAGAGCATGGTCACCCTATAACAAAAGGAGCCTGAACAAGGGCCTTCATGGAGGATCACCGGGTATTATTTTAATGAAAGCTGAAGACTTAAAAGGATTCCAAATGAGTTTTGAAATTACTTTGTTGCAGCATTGGATAGATTTGTATAAAAGAACAGGAGAACCTTGTGAATTCAGATCAGGGATGTCAGTCAATTATGGATGGTGGTGAGGTGGCCAACGCGCTGGACCTCATGGATATCTGGAATCAGATGGACTCGGTTATTATGTGAGTAGACAGAACCGGCCCCTGCTGGCTCCGGGAGATTACTCTCAGCATTTTCTCCTGCTTGACTCATTCATATCAGTGTCTCGTAAATGAAAAATTGCAGAGATGAAACACATTGGCCTCTGATCAGATAGCACAAGCTGTTCTCTCTTCTGGTTTAAGCTAGGAAATTTCCTGTCATGACGAATCAATTCCATTTTGCATTGCTGTGATAAGCTCTCTGAGCAGCGCTACGAGCGAACGTCTTACAGTCACGTCAAGCAACTAAACCGCTGCCACCTCGCTAATTAAAGGAGAACTGGGAGCTGGGCCGCTACGTAAAAATTAATTTGCTAGTATGATTCTTTTAAAGGGGTCTAAAGCCAAAAAGGTTAAGTACAGAGAAGAGAAGGGTTAAAATCTCTACCTATCTCTAGATTTGCCCCTTCTAGCCTTCAGGGACATACTGTATTAAGGGGATGACAGGGGACTCCTCCCGGCCAGCGCAGTGACAGGCAGCACTCCAGTACCATACTTCCCCAACTGCTGTCCCCCTGAAGGCGCTGCTTAATGTAATAGGTACTGTACTGTAATATGTACCGGTAAATGGTACTGTACTTTACCGCGCTGTCCACTGTCTGATGTCCCCACTGCTGCACCGCTGGTACCGCTGTCCCTGATGGCAAAGGAAGCAGGCGCTGTAAAAAGCAAGGCTGCGGAGGGAGCAGAGCCGCATTTGCCGATACTTCCTCTATAGCGCCGGTTACTGTGACAGGCGGAGTGATACCAGATGCACTCCACCTGTGAAAGTGAAAGAAAGGGATTTTTCTTTCTTAACTTTGGATTGTTGTACATTTTGTTGCACATTAAAAAAAATAAGACATCCCCTGAAAAATAAGGCCTAGTGTGTTTTTTTGGGGCAAAAAAATATAAGACAGTGTCTTATTTTCGAGGAAACACGGTATTTGTCATGTTGACCAAAAGTGATCGGAGATCCAAAATTTACAGTGGACGATAGAACAAGAGGTAAAGGGATCTCTTCCAATGGGGACACATGTTCTGGTGAGTCCCCTCATTTTGGAGAGATTTCCCTTCACTTCCTGTTGTATCACTGGGACAGGAAGTGGAGCGATACCTCAACAATCGCACCAAGACAGCAAAAAGAAAACTAACCTAAATTCTAAAGTATAACATTTGGTTTAGATCTACTGTAAAGCTGCATTCAAGGCAGATATAAAACACCAATCAAAGTTATGTATTCATTAAAATGATTACATGTATTTGTAAATATTATGTTCCTGAGCTCCTGAATATGCCTTAAATTTTAGCTTGCTGTACTCCTTTGCACAGTGGCATTCACTCTGGAAGCAGGAGGGTCAGCACTCTAAAGCTGGTTATGCACGGTTTGAATTTCGTTCATCTTCGGAATGTTCAAAGGATTTTCTAATATTTTATAGGGTCAAATTGACAATCAATTTCGATCACAGTGACGAAAAAAAATGAAGGTTCAATATGGACATTTTTCATTCAGGAAGTTCCATCCTTTCCAGATGTTAGAATTAAACAAGATTTTGAACGACATTTGTCAAGTCTCTGATGGCATTATCGAATGTTCTGATGAGATTTGTTGCATGAACGTTCATAGGAAATTCTAACAAGCTTTAGTCCGCTAGCGTTTTATTGCTTTGCTGTCGGCCTAGCATTAGAGCACAGGAACTCCTTCAATGACCATTCAGCAAGCTGGGATAGTCCTTGGCCAAGATGTATTGCCTAAAGTAGTCTTTCTCCAGAGTTCTGTATTGTCCTAGTGTTCCTCCAGAGGCTGCTAGGGGTGTATTGAGCTGTTTCTGCTTCACAGGTAAGTTACCACTGACATCAATGATCTTTTTAGCTATCTGTAAGGGGGATGACTACCAATGCAAGGGACATTCTTACCACTGGCTTCCAATGCAAGGACATTCTTACCACTGGCTTCCAATGCAAGGGACATTCGTACCCCTGGCTTCCAATGTAAGGGGCATTCTTCTCACTGGCTACCAATGTAAAGGACATTTTTTCCACTGGCTACCAATGTAAAGAACATTCTTTCCACTGGCTACCAATGTAAAGGACATTCTTTCCACTGGCTACCAATGTAAAGAACATTCTTCCCACTGGTTACCAATGTAACAGAAATTTTTCTTATCGGCTACCAGTGTAACGGACATTCTGCTCACTGGCTACCAATGTAAACAACATTCTTCCCACTGGCTCCCAATGTAAACAACATTATCCCCACTGGCTCCCAATGTAAACAACATTCTTCCCACTGGCTACCAATGTAAAGGACATTCTTCTCACTGGCTACCAATGTAAACAACATTCTTCCCACTGGCTACCCATGTAAGGGACATTCTTCCCACTGGCTGCCAATGTAACTGACATTCTTCCCACTGGCCACTAACGTAAGGGGCATTCTTCCCTCTAGCCACCAAGCTAATGTACTTTGAGCTGCAGATATAGTAACTATTGGCAGGGTTCCCTGAGACCTGAAAGTTATTTATGAAGGGTTCCTCTGTGTTAAAATGGTTCCGAAAGGCTGTCAGGCCTCCCTGCTGGACTACAGAACTCCACCCATCCCCTCTCCATATGCATACATTGATTTTTTTCCTACCAAGCAATGCCGCTGTCCCGACTCCCAAGAGCCTATCCACTCAATGTGTGTAGGGAAAGGACTCTTGGGAGATGTAGTTCTGGTCTTGGCTCTGCCCCTGCACATAATGTAGAAGCCTGGTGATGATGTCATAGGGAGTAATAAACACTTTCTCTTGATACATGCTGTAGAGGGGCTATAGCTGCAAATATTGGTAATGTCTAGAAATACACTTTAACTACAGTGGAGAGAATTGAGGTCACTGACCTGGCAATTTGAGTCAGACCTATACTGTAGCTCTCCAATCAGCAGAGCATATGCTCCCAGCTGATTGGAGTGCTCCCGCTTTGACTCAGCAGGGGGCGTGTCAGACCTCAGCAGAGAGGCCGTTGCTTCCACACAGAGAAGGTGTGGAAGGGGACGTGACAGGGGAGGGGCTGGATTCCCCCCCCCCGCTCCGATCCTCCAGCGCTGACTGGGGGAACGGACGGGGGAGGGGGGGGG
>NW_017306461.1:1140213-1256779 GCF_000935625.1 Nanorana parkeri
CCGATCCTCCAGCGCTGACTGGAGGAACGGACGGGGAGGGGGCGGGTACAGCTGGCCTCTGCCTCTAGATAGGCAGAGCCAGCTGTCACTCACGCAGCTAGGCGGATCCAGACATAATTGTCGGGATATGCTTCAGCTGCGGCATCTCAGTATACCCCGAGCTACAGCTGAGCTTAGAGTGACGGGAGGACGCTAGTTTGTGTCCTCCCGTTATCCTAAGGAGAACTATGGGGAAAAGCCCTAACCCCATAGTTCTCCTTTAACTGCCTCCGGGCCGGCCGTAGTAGAAAAACGGCCGGCCCGGAGCTCTCTAGATCTGAGCGGGCGTCTTCAGACGTCCGCTCAGATACGCGCGGCGCGCGCGAGCGGGAAATTGCCGTTTTTTAAAAATAGGCAGCGATGCCTGATACCATACAAGCGATCCGTCGGAATTTTCAAAATTTTCTGTAATTTTTCCTAATTATAATTTAAAAAAAAACCCCAGTGGTGAATAAATACCACCAAAATAAAGCTCTATATGTCCTTAAACAATGGTATAAAATTCATTTCAGTACAGCGTTGCATGACGGAATAAACGTCAGTCAAAGTACCGCAGCGCTGAACACTGAAAAATGGCCTGGCCCGGAAGGGGGTCTAAACACCTGGTCTTGAAGTGGTTAAGGACATCCATCAGTCATGAAAGTGTCAAATGCTGAGGAGTCTGACAGGTTGCAGGTAGTGAACACGAGCCACCAGCGAGGTAAGTATACTACCTCTTCTATTGCAGGGTACAGCCATTTGAATCCATTTAGGGAACTTGCAGCGTCTCATAAAGCTGACAGCTAAATACATAGATAAAATGTATATATGGGAGCTGCTTCACCCGCCAAGGAATTTGTATTTGTCTACCACACAGCCGCACCTGACCAAAGAAGGGGACCTAATCTTTCTCTGCTGCAGTTTTACTTTTACTCCCCACCCACAACCTGTAACTGGACAGTGAAAGGAGAAGCAGCAGACTGATGAGCTCCTCTCTCTGTCACCCGACTCTCTCTTCCTATCAGCATGCTCCTTGTACTGCAGCACAACTAATTGGCTCCTTGAGTTTCTGCTTCTCCCTCTCACCGTCTGAGCTCTGGCGGTACCCACAGCCTTCTTTCTGCGTCATTACCTGTAATACAGGTTTCATAGACTTACGTTAGATGTGAGGATGCTGAGGAACAGTCCATCAGCCAGAACGGAGGGGAGAGAGCAGAGCGCCGGAGGAGCGGTGATGAAGTAAGTAAAAGTGCTTTACTCCCCTAGGCATAAAGGAGAACTTAACCCTTCCAGTGCCGGGTAGCCCTACTACAAGGGTAGTTTTTTGGTTTTCCCCCGGGATGGGCTTTAAGCAACGTTAGTATCTAATTCACCAGAAGTGTAGTCATATTAATTGTATTATGTTGCACACATGTGTCATTGCTTTACCTTCCTCCTTAGGGATAACTGCAAGCCTTTTTGATATAAAGGCAATCAGAGAAGAATACAGTCCAGCCAATCAGAATGAGAAGGCTGGGCCAGGATTTGTAGGGGGAGAACGTCTAATTGAGCTGTAGCATCCCTCGTCCCATCATGTAGCATTGCAGTGTGAAGGCAGAGGGGGCTCAGACTGGATGCTGCACAGAACCGATATTCTCTCATCAGCAGGCTAATTACAACTGCCTAGCACTGTCACATCCCCGATCTGCTGGCTGTAGCCTGGAGACCACATCCCTCCTCTGCATTGCATGGACAGGATCGTATCCTGATACAGCAACTACTTTTAGGACCGCAGAGCACCAAACTGCATCTCATCCACAAGACTTTTCCCCGGGTTTGATCGATCCCACTCCTACAACTCCTATCTCAAGTGTATGCTGAGCGCCTTGCGTAGATCTCCTTGCTGTAATCTGAATCTGCATCCATCCCTGGATCTCTGGGTACCACTTTAATTCCTAGTGTCCCAAAGACCGCATCTTCACCCTACTTGATCAGACGCTTTCATTGACTGCAAAATCACTTTATTAAGAGCAGCATCATGATGTCCTGTACTGAGCTGATCACCATGTGCCTGTTGTCTGCTAAACATTTCAACAAGGACCAACCCCTGACCGCCCCGCCGGAGATTGCCAAGCAGGATCTATCAATATTCCGAGATGTGAGTGTCCTTTTCTTATGGATGTATCTTGTGTGTTTGGTATCAGTATGGGGAGAGTATTATAATGTGTGAGTGTACATGTGCACCTTCCAAATGAAAATGAGATAGAATATAGACATTATAATGGCAGCTCTACTGAAGCTCAAACATGTCAATTATATAATTTTTGTTGGACTGATTAATATAGATAAGATCAAACATTCTCATCCAGGGTTCAGTGGTACACTAGGGTTTCTCCAGAGGTTGTTAGGGGTTCCTTGAGCTGTGACTGATTGACTCCCCACCCCCCTTCTGATGATACCTACATAGATCCAACACCACTTGGCAGAGGCAGCAGCATGACATCAATGGTCTTTTTAGATGGCAGAAAGGATGGCATCCTGACCACCAATGGTTGCATTTTTCTCTCTGACCCCCAGCAAAATGGTCTCAGAAGGACTTCCCTAGGATGGGTAAAAAGGTTGGGAATGGCTGGATTGAAGGGTCATTTCACCCAAAAGTGATATGTAGAATGTTTTCATTGTAGAGAGTGGATGTTGTTCATTTTACTATATGTAGTCTTTGGTCTGGTGCTGACCTCTCTCTTAAAAAGTCTATATATAGGATACATAAATGGGACTTCCCAGCATTTTAAACCATACACATCAAATCCTAAGTGGCTTTTGACAGCATTATTGCCATATGATTTGATGTATATGGTCTCAAGTGCAGGTTATTGATGTCCCCATTCATTTATCCAGAACTGATACGCAGTTATATATGGAGCTGGCTGGCCTGAGGTTGCCCCTGGCTTCTTATAAAGTCAAGCACTAGTGTGCCAAAACTACTACTAAGAGTCCAGGACAGTATTTTACTGATTCCACAATTATCATGGAGATGACAAGAGCTCATTTCGGGGGCTCCTCCTTCATTGGTGCTTATGCAATTCCTTGCACACACTGGAGCCCGGGCTTGTGTATTAATGTAAAAAAATTGGTAGTCAGTGTGCGTCATCAATAGACAGCTTTGCAAGGAATTGCTTAAGCCCCGATGGAGAAGGATTGCTTAAAGCCACACAAAACACAGGGTTGCATGTTAAAAATGCATTCAAGTACCTTAACTTTTACCAAAAAAGTATCTTATTTGTGTATCACTCGGCTGTAGAGACTCAAATGATCTCTGAATTTGTGCCGACACTGTCCTTCCTTCTGGAGGATGGCTACTACTGTTCCCCATGGTCCCTGTGTGTGTTGTAGAGTAGCCAACGCTCCAAGCTCACAACGAGGATGGACTACAATCTCAATACAAATTAGTCAATTAGACGTGATATTGTAGTCCATCACGGGAGCGAGCTTGGAGCGGTGGCTACTTTACAACACACACAGGGACCATGGGGAACAAAAGTAGCCCCCCCTCCAGAAGGAAGGACAGTGTCAAACCCAGGCCATTGGGCCGAAGCATAGACACTCCACCGAATACCTCTACTATGTCCAGTGCCTCGTTCTCACCTCCTCCTGGCTGCTTATATGTCTTGAATACTCCAACTATGAGATCTTAGTGCCATAATTCCTGACTTTGTTCCCATCCACCTTTGTGTGCTCCAGCTCCTCCTGTTCCATTCTCCATTATATAAAATACAATCCAGGAGGAAGAGGCCACATCCAGGGCCGGATAACACCTTATAATGGCCACATCCAGGGCCGGATAACACTTTATAATGGCCACATCCAGGGCCGGATAACGCCTTATAATGGCCACATCCAGGGCCGGATAACGCCTTATAATGGCCACATCCAGGGCCGGATTTACTCTCTCTGCTGCCCCAATGCCAGGTACCTCAATGCGCCCCCCCTGTATACAGGCTGCATACAAGTGATCCCGGCAACATCGCCGAGATCACTTGTACAAAACACTCGTCTTCCCTTTCCCCAAAGCAGGGCTAAATGTAGAAAACAACTACCCGCCCGTCGCCTGGAACTGCATGTCCTGGGCATCGGGAGATAGGAATTCCACACCCCTGCTGCCCCTGGGCCGGGCCTTTAAAGGTCCAGTCAGTTCTGTCCAGGCAAGTCCACTAAAAATAATAAAAGCCATTTCAGTCAATAGCACTGGGCACTCTTCTGCATTGCCTTTACCTGCTTGCAATAAGCTCAGTGCACTTTGTATGTACTAAAGGTGCTTCTAATGAAAGGACAGAAAGAAGCCGTCACTGTGCCTGAGTCATTGTGAAGAATAACCACGGCTCGCGTATCACTTGTGGGTCATGGACACACAAATCTACATTGCCTTGAAAGTCAGGTGCATTGTGTGTCTTACTTGTTGCACGTTTGCACAGTGTACACATATAACCCAGCGTTTCATAGTCAAGCCTTTATTATTGGAGCTTCCAATCTACTGCCTCTGGCACCGTCATACAAACAACACCTACACTCAATTTGAGTCCAATTTATCCGGAAGCCGCTCGGATGGTGGGAGGAAAGCTGACGACCTTCAACAAATCTACACAAAAGGGCTTGTGTGCAAGGACACGGCTGTCAAAGGCTGGTTATTATATTCGAAGGCAGCACAACTCATACGCAAAAGGCTGTGTCTGACCTGCTTTGGTTGCAATGCAAACACATCTCTGCTTCATCCAGAGATGTGCAATGCAAAGCAGGTCAAACGTAGCCTTAGAACTGTCATCCACACTGTACCACGGGAATCTGCTCTCCTGTGTTTGATGGGCATTTCAAACGCAGGCAGACGACGTCCCTGTACACGAGCGCAAAAAAATTCCCATGGGGTGCTGCTGGGATGGGAACCAGAGTCCCAGTACAAAATAAACGAATGTCACCAGCACACCGATAGTGTTAAAGTCTAAAGTGTTCGTTTATTGGAACATCATGTCACCAGAACGAGCACTTTTTGGGGCCACGCAGGGCCCCCTTCATCAGGCTCAGCAATGACATGAGTCCCAGTGACGCAAGGCAGCCATACTGTTCACGGGCCACACACTATGCATGAAAGTGTTTACAGATCTGAATATGAACACTGTAATTGGTTAAATCAGGTTCAGTTTAAAAAGGAACTCCGGACAAAAAAACTTCCATTGAAAAATATTTTATAGCCACAAAGGATATACATCCACTTTGTGTGCAGCAAATGTCTTTACAAATCCGAATATTACTCTTAAAAGTAGCAATGACATCCTCACTGTGCTGAACGTAGCCTGTGCAGATACCATAGCTGTGGGAGGGGCCTATCAGACAGGAGGGGGTGGTGACAAGACCAGTCACCCTGCACAAGGAGAGAGAGCAGCAGTGAGCAGTCTTTATTACAGGAGGGGGCGGAGACCATTCACCCCGCACAAGGAAAAAGAGCAGCAGTCACTGGTCTTTATTACAGGAGGGGTCGGAGACAAGACCAGTCACCCTGCACAACAAGAGAGAGTAGCAGTGACCAGTCTTGATTACAGGAGGGCGGAGACAAGACTAGTCACCCTACACAAGAAGAGAGAGCAGCAGTGACCGGTCTTTATTACAGGAGGGGGCGGAAACAAGACCAGTCACCCTGCACAAGAAGAGAGAGCAGCAGTGACCGGTCTTTATTACAGGAAGGGGCGGAGATAAGATCAGTCACCCTGAACAAGGAGAGAGAGCAGCAGTGAGCGGTCTTTATTACAAGGAACTCTGGATGATTGCACTGCACAGATCTGGAAGAAATACACAAAGCTCACCGAGATTCAAGGAAGAATACACATGAGTCTTGTATGAGGACAATACTTGCTTATCTTGGAGTGGAGCTTTAACTCATTCTCACCAATAAGTAGTCTGTCAGTGACGTGGATTCGCCTCAATTTTCACTGTTACATTGACAAATCTGTCACCCGCTTCCATCTGTCATCTGCTGATTGACGTTGTGAGCGAATTAATATAACATCTGGGTCCAAACCTTGCAGAAGTGACGGCGGTATGAGTTATGTTACTTGGATGTTCCCCTTTAAATTCTGTGTTGCATTAACACACATGCGTAAGCACATTACCGCTGACCGCTACTGTACAGTGTATTAGAGCGCCGGTCACTAGGAATGGCACTGCAACGCACCACGGAATAGGCTGTCACGTAGAATGCCCCAGTAATGTCGGCTCACTGCTGCTGATCTAGGAGCTCTAATGGCTTCCAGACCTTTAATAATGAATACAATATTTCTGGGATGGAGCCATGGTCCACTCCGCAACGACCCGCAGAACATTTAGTATTAGGATATACCTTACATAGCAACTGAGGCCAAAACTTTTTCTTTCGTTTTGGAAAACGTGGAGAGAAATTAGAACCCCGGTCAGGTTTTTCTTGCTGTCTGTGTCCCCGACAGGAAGGTTCACCCCCTCTATTGTCCTGGGGACCATAATCATTGAAAGTAAAATAAAATCCCATCGGAACAGGAATTGATGGGACATCTTCCAATGGGGACACTAGTTGTGTTGACCCTGCTGACCACCAGGGACTTCCCTCCCTTTGGAGGGATTTCCTCTCACTTCCTGTTGTATTTGTCCGACAGGAAGTGAAGGGACATCTTCCCAATGGGACACAGATGACAAAGAAAATAGCTGGCAGAGGTTATGGTTATAACTAGAGATGCACCGATACCGTCTTTCCATATTTATTTTTCGGTACTCGCCGATATCAGTACTTCCGGTAACATGGAGCCGGTGTTCTGTTGAGATCTCCAACTCGTCGAGATCTCCAACTCGTGATGTCATATCCATTGTAAAATTCGACGAGATGGCGCTGGTGCGCGTGCGGCAGCCGTCACAGTTTTTGCAATCCTCCTTGACTTCTCCACTTCCTGTAGGTGTCTCTGTGCGGCTTTGAAATTGTCGGGTTCTCCAACTCTCGTCGGTGCTTGTGGCATAGGGTGTCCGCGCAGGTGCACAGCCGCACTCCATGCTGATTGGCCCGGGAAGCCAGTATTCCAGCCAATCAGAATGGAGTTGGCTTCCCAGCCAATCAGGAAGCCAGTCCGTGGGTAATGACTCATAGCCCTGCTTCCTGATTGGCCAGGAAGCCGTTTCCACACTGTTTGGTCGGCTCGATGCTGATTTGTTGGGAATCCGGCTTCCCGGCAAATCAGCATGGAGCTGGCCAAAAAGCATGGAGCCGGCTTCACGGCCAATCAGGAAACAGGGCTGCGAGTCATTAACCACAGACTGGCTTCCTGATTGGCCGGGAAGCTGGCTTCCATGTTCCCTCACGGCACTGGCGGTCAAAGGAAATCTCCCTCTGACACGAAGTTCCGGTATCGGGATAAGTATTGGAGAATTTGAGCGGGTACGAGTTCTCATCCCAATACTTGGTATCGTCACCGGGGCATCCCTATTTATAACCCTCCCTTACTCTATCTAAAATGAAACAAGAAAAGTTTTGGCTTCAGTTCTACTTAAAAGAGAACATTGCGGGGGTAAGTGGTTTTCCCCATAGTTCTCTTTAGGATCACGGGAGGACATATACTAATCTCCTCCCGTGACCCAAAGCTCAGTATATTGCGAGCTACAGCTTATGGTATACCGAGACCGCCGCAGCCAGGACAGATCCCGACATTACTATGGAGATCCACCCAGCTGTGTGAGTGACAGCTTGCTCTGCCTATCTAGAGGCAAAGCCAGTTGTGCCCGCCCCCTGCCCTGTCCGTTCCTCCACTCAGCGCTGGAGCATCGGAGAGGGGAGGGGGTAATCCCTGTGGGCGCGCGGTTTTGTGCACGATTGCTGCACGGTCGGGAGTCGCCTAGGTATGAACCGATTGCGCTGTGGGTGCCATTATTTTCTAATGGCTCCCCAGTCGCACTGGGCGGTTTCCCGTGCAAGTGAACACGATCGCGGTTAAACCATTGATGTCACCCCATTGAAATCAATGGGGCCGTGCGGCAATCGCTGTCCTGGATGTCGTGCGCAGTAGTGCAGGTGTGAACCCAGCCTTAATGATGACTGCGGGGTGTGGGCCGTCTTCTATCATCTTTCCCGGGAAGGCCAACTAGTGGATGGAGTCCCTCTTATAATGGCCACAGCCAATGGCTGGAGATGTGAACGAACTTCCCATCCAGAGAACCCGTCCAACAGCCAGGCGACCTGGATTCTCAGAATGTTCTCTCTGGCAGCCCATGTATTTCAGCTTATGACTAAAGTGTATGGAAACCCAGGAACATATCGCAGCTTAGTAGTTCTACATTGTGCTGGCCGCACTATATTGCTTTACAGTCACCCGGTGATCCGCAGCTTACTAGTTCTACAATGTGGTGGCCGCACTATATTCCTTTAGTCACCCGGTGATCCTGCCAGTAACACACTTCCTGTCCTAGGGTGACAACGCTCACTGTACTGTATCTATAGAGGATCAGCGTTGTCACCCTAGGCTGCCCTCCTGATTTGGACTTTAAACACCCCCCCACACCTAATTTCCATTACATGGGGGAATGTGTCTTGTAGTTCCCAAAAGAGAACTGGTAAGAGCCGATAAAATTGACATTTCAGTTCAGTGCAAAGGAAGTTACAGGGACACGCAGTTTCTTCTTCTGTACTCGTAGAAAAATGTACTCAGCCTGGAAAAGGAAAACTAATGCAGACACCAAATCAGAGGGCTGCTAAGCTGCAATATGTTACATTTTTGTTCTAAAACAATAAACTTTTTTTTTTTTTTTTTACAGATATTCCGGAGGGCAGACAAAAATGGTGAGTGTCAGATCCGTGCTGTCAACCTGGACCCCTGCGGTATCAGTCCCAGGCACTGCGGGGAGACTATACATATTATTAACCCCTGCGGTATCAGTCCCAGGCACTGCGGGAAGACTATACATATTATTAACCCCTGCGGTATCAGTCCCAGGCGCTGCGGGAAGACTATACATATTATTAACCCCTGCGGTATCAGTCCCAGGCGCTGCGGGAAGACTATCCATATTATTAACCCCTGCGGCATCAGTCCAAGGCGCTGCGGGAAGACTATCCATATTATTAACCCCTGCGGCATCAGCCCCAGGCCCTGCGGGAAGACTATCCATATTATTAACCCCTGCGGCATCAGTCCCAGGCACTGCGGGGAGACTATCCATATTATTAACCCCTGCGGTATCAGTCCCAGGTGCTGGGGGAAGACTATCCATATTATTAACCCTGTAGTATCAGTCCCAGGCGCTGCGGGAAGACTATACATATTATTACCCCTGTAGTATCAGTCCCAGGTGTTGCGGGAAGACTATCCATATTATTAACCCCTGCGGCATCAGTCTCAGGCGCTGCGGGAAGACTATACATATTATTAACCCCTGCGGCATCAGTCCCAGGCACTGCGGGAAGACTATCCATATTATTAACCCCTGCGGGTTAATAATTATTAGACCTTTGCCTGCTAGCTGAAGCTTAGGATAACCCTGACAGTTCCGGGTGAGATCAAAATCTGCTAGCAGCAAAAAGGTGGCCATACACTCTACAACCATCGCAAGACTTTAGTCTTGCGATGGTTGTAAAGGGATTAAAAAAACGTACGATCTGCCTATCTTGGACAGGCAGATCGCACTCTCGATCATCGCAAGCCCGCCCTCCTGAGGGGCGGGCTTCCGATGACCGCAATGCTGAACGGGCAGTGTGCGCGTGCGCACACCGGCCCGTTCAGCATTTATCTTCCGAGCACCGTTCTAACCAGCCGAGAATCGTACGATTCCCGGCTGGTTTTCGAACATGCTGGTTCGACAGAAGACGTGCGACCGTACAGTAGAAACGGTCGCACGTCTCCGTTCACACTGCTCGATTATCGTACGAAAACCCGATCGCATACGATTATCGTACGATAATCGTGCAGTGTATGGGCACCTAAAGGAAGATTGTTTTTTGGCAGAATAGACATCTCATGCCTGGTGCATTCTGTAAGCTATGCCCCTTCTCTTCCTCAGCCCCAACACCACTGTCCAGTGCACTCTGTAATAGACATGTGCGATTCGTTTTGTTCCGAATCGAAATTTGGACGAGATTTTGGAAATTACAGCTATAACGAATGCAAACGAATCCGAATTCCCGACTCCGAAATTCGTTAGCGGTAGTCTGTATGAAATTTCGTTTTGTTGGACGAAATTTCGTTGCAGCAAAGTGACATTTGAGAAAAAAAAATCAAAAATTTTCCCCTCAAATGTCACTTTGCTGCGACAAACAAACGAAACGGAATTTCGTACAGACTACCGCTAACGAATTTCGTCTGAATCCCGAAACGAATGGACTTTCGGACCAGAATTCCGAAAAACTAAATAACGCAAAATCAGAATCACAACGAAACTAAACAAATTTTTTGCCGGTGCACATGTCTACTCTGTAATATAACAGACACGCCTCCTCTCTTGCTCAACACTAATGCCACTGTCCTGTGCACTCTGTAATATAACAGATATGCCCCCTGTATTCCTCAGCCCTAATTCTCTAATCCCCGGGTGACCACCATTTTTTGTGTTAAGATCTACTTTTCAAATGACGAGCTACATGAGATCTACCAACGAAAAAAAAACCTCCCTCGCTCTCTCTCTCCTGGCTGTCATTCCTCGTTTTCTCTCCTGGCTGTCTATCTTCCCTCTCTTGGCTGTCTCTCCTTGCTCTCTCCCCTAGCTGTCTCTCCTCTCTCTCTCTCTTTCCTGGCTGTCTCTCCTCTCTCTACCCTGGCTGTCTCTCCCCGCTCTCTCTCCTAACGCTCTCTCCCCTGGTTGTCTCTCCTCTCTCTCTCTCCTGGCTCACCTTGCTGTATTTTGCAAACAGTGTAGTGCAACAGGCTGTGTAAACTAATATTCTTTGATGTAATACATAGCACTTCAACCACCAGTATCCACCAGAAAGGTGTCAGGGAGCTTGGCTCAGCAGACTCAGGCTAATAGGTAATCATGTGTGCACAGCTAAATAAAAGCGCTTGCGCACACTGGCCCGTCCGGCTTTTATCTTACGAACATGCTACACACCCGCCGAAAATCGTATGATTCTCAGCGGGTTTTCGAACATGTTCGTAAGATAAAAGTCGTGCGACCTTACAGTAGTAGAGGTTGCACGGCTTCCACACACCTTACGATAATCGTACGATCGTGTGATTTCCAGCGATTATCGTACGATTATCGTAAGGTGTGCGGGCACCTTAAAGATACCAAAATGGAATAAAGGGGCCACCATTCACACCCTTCATGTTCTACCAGCATCAGCTTTGAAAGCTACTGGTAGATCACGATCTACCTAATGAGCACCCCTGCCCTAATCTGTATTTTAGCTGTGTATTAACCTGTTTGACTAGATTTCAGTTTTAACAGTTTTAGAGATTTTCTGACATCAGACATAATATTTTATCTGAAGTTCAGTTGGAAATACCTTGAAATGCCTTAAAACTTGAATTCTTCTGCTTATCAAAACATTTACTATTCTGTTCAACCAGTGACCTAGGAACCCACGGTGCATAGCATAGCCAGGTCCTGGAGCTCTGTGGCGGAATACACTGCATTCAAGCAGCTTAGATTGGTCCAGGACATAGCCCAGCCTGAGAATGGCTGGTGAAGGGGTCAGTGGCACACCCATGAGGTAAACCCTTTGCTCTCCTGTCCCGCAAGCATTTGCACACGGTTAAACAGATGGCACTGTGCAAAGCAATAGAAACCTGATTAGTCCAGTGCTGCCCCACCCCATCCAATCTGATTTCTTGCAATATTAAAGGAGTCACAGATAAAGCCAGATTCAGGAACATAGGCTTGTTTATTTAACTAATACATAATTGGATTCATTGGTGTTTTTTAACACCTGCCTGGGGAGCATCTCTATAGTGTACCCAAACCATTGTTAGAACCTTGTCCCCTTCCGCCTTGCTGCTCTGTATCTAAAAGTAAAAGTGGAACCCTCCCTCCAAATACTTACAGCAGAATCTATGAGCAGCTGGAGAATGTTTCCCTGACCCTTCAGAGTTCTAGGTCCACCTTAAGGATGCCCTTGCACTTGAAAATGATCACAAGCAATTCTCCAATTGGATTTTCACCCATTACCCCAGCACAGATGTAGTACGCTTAAAGGCTAAATTCACTTTTAAAAGTTACCCCTATATTCAGGGTGTAACATGAAATATGGTCAAATTGCAACCACTCAAACATGACTGCAAAAATGGAAGTACACTTAAAAATTCAGAATTGTTGAACTAAATAAAACACCCATCTGCCATTTGATTTGATCTGTGAATGGAGAAGCTACAAGTTCCATTAGCTACCGCGGCAGAGTGACTTGTAGTTCCCCGTTAGAATACAAGTGTGGCAATGTCACCACACTTGTAGTCCATTTATTCTTCTTGCCGTCCATATTACTTAATGTCCATACAAGGGTATAGAGAGGGACAGTAGACAGAGTCTGCAGGAGCCAGAGCATTGCACCCATACTCCAATTATTATTATTATACAGGATTTATATAGTGCCAACAGTTTGCGCAGCGCTTTACAATATAGGGAAGACATTACAATCACAATACAAATCAAGACAAGATGGTAAGGAGGGCCCTGCCCCTGAGGGCTTACAATCTAAAACTCCAATGATCGCGGTTGCAATGCTTTACTTGCTCCAATGAAAAAAAATAATCAGTGCACATTTTTTCATTATTATTTTTCCCCCCCAAAAAAGTGCAGTTTGGCTTTAAATTCTATTGTGTATTTGATATACGAGATCAATGGTTATCACCTATCTGTCTTTGTTCCAGATGATGGCAAACTGTCATTTGAAGAATTCCAGACGTATTTTTCTGACGGAGTTCTCAATCAAGAGGAGCTACGGAAAATGTTCATCCGCATAGACAGCCAACAAACCAAGTATGTGAAAGAGTAAAAGATGGCCGCCTTCCACTTATTAAATGACTTGATTTCTCCATCCACACTAAACAACATGGATGAGGGACTCTCCACTGCCGGCTATTATATTCAGCAGCCATGGCACCTACAGCCAGCTGAATATAGAGGCACAGGGACTGAATCTGAGAGGATTCACTCATTGTTTGGCTGGCTGATATGTTTTCACTCAGCTCAGACAATTTTTAAATTGACTTTTGTCAAGGCGGGTGCACCTTGCAAGGCCACCTATGCCTCGAATTTGAGCCAATGCAGCAGGAACTGGACAAAATTCGAGCCTTCTATGGCCAGCATTAGTCTGGACATATGCTATATGACCGTACACAGCTGCCAATAACTGGCCAATAACAGGCCCATGTATGGGACATGCTGGGACCATTTAGATGTAGGTAAGTATATCTGCCTAATATGAGCCCCCTAGACAAAATTAGCACTTAACCCTTGCAGTGCAGGGGTAGCCCCAGTGCAAGGGTAAGTTTTTTCTTTACTCGGAGCTCTTCTTTGACTGCAGCAGAGTAAAATTAGGTCTCCCCTCCTGTCTGACAAGGCTGCGCTATGCAGCAGAGCTAAGGAAATCTAAGACCTGGATGGACAGAAATACAAATCCTTCGGAAGGTATTTCCAGATCTCTCATATATGTACTTCATCTGTGTATTGAGCTGTTTGTCTGGAGTTCGGCTTTCAGTGCAGCAGTGTTGCTCTGAATGTGAAATAAAAGTTCTTGGTGGAGGAAAATTAAAGACAATCAAACTGTCAGCAGACAAGAGGCAGAAAGAACATGGAAGCCAAGATCCATGTATGAGACATAGAATGACAAGGATAGGCTCGTCAATGTCGGCTCTTTGTCTGGAAGACATTTGTAAGAAGAGGAGAAATAAAATGTATAAAAAGGAATAAATGTAAAAGAAGAGATTTGTATAGAGAGGAATGAGTCAAGGCTGTGCGGAGGATATGCCTGCTGATACATAGAATAACTCTGAGTCAGTGACAGGGACAATTGACGCAGCAACCAATTAGGAATTATAACAAAGCCTGGTATGGTCTCAGTCTTCTTCTTAGCTCAGGGCTCCAACAATTCAACATAAACCCTTAAGATTAGAGATTTGTTAGAATAGGTTTTTATTGCAGAGAAGAGATGACTGTTTACTTTATGTTGTTTGGTAAAATCATGATTATATACATTGTAGCACTTATATTGTCCAAACATTTCCATAGGTGACACAGCGTAGGAGATGTTTGCAATTAGGTTGCATTGTATATATAAACAGATGTCTACAGCCTTGGTTCTCAACTGGTGAGTCGTGAACCAAAAGTGGGTCACCAGCCTGTGTTCAGTAGGTCGCCGCATGCCTTCCACTTTTGAAGGTGAGAGACTCCTCAGCCTCCCCCTAGCACAGCACTGTCAGTTCTAACACTGAGCAGCCATTCAAAAGATGCTGTCCGGCGCCGAGTGTCATTTTAGCTTGAGGTGGGCTGGGTGGGCTATGGCACTACTGTGTCCTCTAGTGAAGTGGAGGTTGGCAGAAGAAACCACAGAGCACCATGGCGAATCTAAAACACCCTTTGGTCAGTTTATTTTAACAAGAAAGTTGCTCCATTCAGTTGCCAGTAGTGTTGAGGGGTACCCAGGACTTATGGATAAGGTGTAGCATGTGATTCATTCACCATCTCCCTCCTGACAGCACCGTTGATTGGACAAGCAATCACATAGGATCAGAGAAAAAGTCTTTAGCCGTATGAAAGCTCTGACCGGTCCATATGAATGCTGACAGCAGCAGAGTGCATAATAAGCAGGGAGATTACCTCCTTGGTCTTTGTTTTGGCTCTTCAGCTCCATCATTGTCCAATCAGCAGACGGGGGTGTGGTCCAGACCTTGCTCTGATGCTGTTGCTGCTGCAGTGGACATTTAGGTCCTGGCTGTGTTATCTGTATTTATTTCATAGTTTTCTTCTTCTAGCTGTTCACCTGATTCTGCCATTAGGAGTCCTAATAGTCAAGATAGCATGACAGAACCAGCTAAAATGTTTTGAGCTGTCCTAATTTAGGACTCATTCACACTTATTGCATGATAAAATGCATTCTGTAAAAGAATACACCATGAACATTTTTTTCCTGCATTGATGTGCATTGACTGCCAATTAATGTTAAAAGAGATGCCAAATGCAATGAGTCTCAACGCACGCGTTTCGGTGAAAGAAGATCCTATTTTCTTTGTTCCATTGAAGGAGCTCATTATTTTCTGAAATAATATATGATGTTCTAGTTCTTAATTATGCAATTATGCATAAAATCCACCAGTGTAGGAAGCAGTGACTGGCTGGAGATAACGGTCTATCAGAGAGCCTACGTCTCTGTTCCAACATAAATAACTCGCATATTATATCTTCAGTGAATCATTCTATACGCTAGTTCTGGGCTAATTGTATCACATTGTTTTTTTCAGGACAGTTAATTATTCTTAACGTGTTCCAGTGGGGACTATTTTCTGTATCATTTTGCAGATGTCTCACCGGCTTTTTGTTAAATGGAAACTGTTCCCCGTAGCAACAGAACAGGTATCGCCTCTCAATTGCTAACATGGGACCCAGTTAAGGTCTCTTAGAGTTTGCAAATTCCGACAGATTATTCCCAAATTGGTCTTCATCTCCAATGTTAGAATTATGTTTGTGAGAGATGCTGAAAAGTTTTATACAAAGTATTATAGGGATGGGGGTCTAATTTTTACTAATAACATGATTTGGGGCTGTGATACCATTAAGTGCACAACAGTCATTTGTAACAGCACATTTAGACTATAGTAGACTTATAAGCTGCGGAAACATTTGGTTTGGATATTTAGTTGTTTCGGGATTTGGAACCCGAAATTCAATTTGGTTCGGGTTTCGGATTCGGACAAAATCCGAATTTTCGTTAGTTTCGGATGAGTTTACGAATATTCGTTGCGAATACCACAGAAAACCATATACAGATATTAATACTTAAGCTGAGGCTCCTTAGACCTGAATGGCATTCGGGATCCGAATTTCCGAATAGAATTCGGGAGCTACCGAATGCCATTCAGGTCTGGGAGCCATATACAGTACATGTATTACTACAGCTGTGGCTGCAGTAATATATGTACTGTATATGGCTCCCAGACCCAAATGGAATTCAGGAGCTCCCAAATGCAATTTGGAAATTTGGATCCCGAATGCCATTCAGGTCTAAGGAGCCTCAGCTTAAGTATTAAGTATGTAAATACTGTATATGGCTCCCATGTTGCCGTAACAAAAATTCATGTTCAGACCCATTCGGATGCATTGAACCGACAAACACATCTGATTGGCCAGAAAAGTCACATGGGATGGGATCCAAAATTCGGAAATGGAAATTCCGATTCTGACACCTTCAGATGCATTGGGATTCGGAAAATTCGTCCAAATTTTGATTCGGAATGAAACGAATCGCACATGTCTAGACTATAGGTTATTAATGTATGGGGATGAGTTTTGAGTTCAGGTCGACCATGAGTTCAACCCAAGAACTTCACAGTTTGAATCTGGCCAGTTTGCCTGTCTGTTGAACCTCTGTCTGTGACCTAGCAACCAAAGACACTATGGGGCCCACACAGCATCACTGGTTGCTAGGATGCAGGCAGGCGGGCACACCATAACAACCTATGATGCTGTGAGGTCACCAGAGTCTTAACAACCAATCGCAGGCTGCACAGCATGTGTGATATAATATACATGGCTGCATCCTAGCAACCAATGATGCTGTGCAACCCAGCTGCTAGCATCCTAGCAACCAGTGACACTGTGTGGGTTTAACAGCATCATTAGTTGCTAGGACACAGGCGGCCCCACCATGTCTTTGTTTGTTATGGCATGCCTGCCTATATCCTTGACACCAATGAGGCTGTGCGGTCCAGCCGCTAGCATTCTAGCCAATGACACTGTGCAAGTCGCTTTTGGTTGCTAGGACACAGACAACCCCAAAATATAATTGGTTGTTATGCCGCGCCCACCGGCATCCTTGCAACCAGTGATGCTGTGCAGCCCAGCCGTTAGCATTCTAGCAACCAGTAACGATGTATGGACCTCACCGTATGGTTGGTTGCAAGGATATAGGCAGCCTTGTGTTAGGCCCGCAATCAAACCCGGAACTCTGACTGTCCAACTTATGTCTTTTATATTTGCCTGGAGTTCGGATTTAAGCCCATCTCTGGGCAAGCAAAAAAAGTACCTGTGCAATAGAGCTACCCTGCACTGCAAGGGTTAAGTGCTCCTTTTTGTCTTGGAGCTTCCCTGGTGGTCAGCTCTCTTCTCTTCTTCGCCTCTGCTCTGGCTGTAGACTGTTTCATGGTGTCCTCATTGTGACGTACGCCCGGCCCAAACCCACTGTACGTCAATCCCACGTGACCATACACAAGTCCGAACCGAGCGTGAGCGTCACAAGGACGTGGCGATACCACTCTCAGCCTCACCCTGCGCAAAGATTTCCCAGCTCGCGGGACAATCTCAGGCCAGCAGACTGAGAGCGATCGTCACCAGGGTTGGTTAACTCCGCAGTTAACCCTTTACCCACCAAACTTCCACTGCCACCATGTGTTTTTCGGAACACAAACCATGCCCAGCAAATGCTGCGACTATTCAAAACACTTAAACAATGCCTGTGATAGTGCTGTCCTCTCAGACAGGAATATGACAGGATTCACTATACAGTAGCGCTCTTCAAAGAGCAAGGATACTTTAAGTTCGTATTTAGAGCGTAGAGATAAGCTTAACGATTTTTAATATCGTCCTTTAAAGGAGAACCATGAGGTGAGTGCTTTTCACTCACCTCATAGTTCTAGCCGACCTGTGACAATGAGACTGTCACAGGTCGGCTCAGTAGATCGGGAGGTGAGCGAACATATACCGGCGTTCGCTCACCTCTCGATTCTGTCTCTGCCGTGACAGGGGAGGGGCTGGATTCCCCCCTCCCCGCTCCGATCCGCCAGCCCTGACTGGCGGAATGGACGGGGGAGGGGGCGGGTACAGCCGGCTCTGCCTCTAGATAGGCAGAGCCAGCTGTCACTCACGCAGCTGGGCGGATCTCGACATCGATGTCGGGATCCGCTCCCGCTGCAGCGTCTCAGTATACTGCGAGCTGTAGCTCGCGGTATACTGAGCTTAGGGTGACGGGAGGACGCTAGTTTGTGTCCTCCCGTTACCCTAAGGAGAACTATGGGGAAAAGCCCCATAGTTCTCCTTTAATAAAAGAAACGGTGCAGAAAATATACAGAAAAAGATTTAATAAAAAGAGACACAATATATATACAACAACAAAATAAAATGGAATAAAAGAAGAATACTCAACAGTCCTGGAATTGTGAGTTCTGACAGTGTTCAGAGTTCAAGAAGCAAAGTGGAAGTCTGCGGGGCTCTTCTTCCAGCAGACTTCCAGCAGATAATGTCCAAAGATTAAAGGGGAACTCTTCTGCGATGTTCAGACTTCTAGTTCCTCGATGATGTTTAAACCAAGAGCCACACTAGTTGCCAACACAGAATATTTTTTAAGCCCCTCTTAGGGGGTGTCCCAAAGCCAGCCCCTAGGCAGGGTTGGGGCGGGAAAGCAGGCGGAGAATGAACCTTTTGTTTACCTATCCCCACCCAATTCCAAATTAATAAAATGTAACTTGATTTTCAGGTTTTATGACTTTTAGAGAGAATGCGAGGTCACCCCCTCTCCAGACCTGATTGTTGATATAAATTGTCCACTGGTAATATATGGAGGCCTTGTGCCATGCCTTTAATTACGACAGCCATAAAAGGATTAGCAGAGATATGTTTGAATTTCAGTCGGACTGGGCAATAAAAGATCACAGCCAGGGCATCTCTTCTGTGGAATGTGGAATGTGAAATGGGAAGGGACCTGTCAGTTCTAAATGAAGACCTGCAGGTGCTCTGACTGGGGAAACAAACTCTATTCTGCAATATTCAGACTAAAATCCCCCATCATAGTCACACTCATGTCTAATGAAGGTCTATGGAACCTGCATTAGACGTGATGGTGTCAACAGTCCTTAGACCACCGGAGCCTGGGGGTGAAGAGGCTGCGGGGACTGGCCTAGCAGCCGTAAGGGAGCTGGCGGAAGCAGGGATCAAGTAAGTAAATCTGCTCTACTCCAGTCCCTAGACAAAAATGAGCACTAAACCCTTGCAGTGCAGGGGTAGCCCCACAGCAAGGGTACTTTCTATGTATGCCCAGAGATTAGGTTAGATTGCCACTCAATTCAGAAGGAAAATCCTCCTGGGAAGGGGGAGCATGTGACTGCCTCCCCAAATTACTGACAGTCATCCCCTCCAATGGTGTTACTTGGGTGCAGGCCGCACCCACCTACTGAAGCCACTGCATCCTGGACCTGCCTCAAAGGAGAAGCAGCGCATGATGAGCTCATCTATTTGTCACTCTGCATCCCACTCCTATCAGTATGCATTTTGTCAGCACATGAACTGACTAGCTCCTTGTGCTGCTTCTTCCTCTCACACTCCAGCCCTGCTGTACAGGGACTGCAAGAGGCTTATACCAGGTCACATTCAGTTACTTACACTGCCTGCCATTCAAAATATATATTTAATGATGTATGAGTGATTACAGAGCTGCACTGATTTGTGTCTTTTATATCTACATGGAGTTCAGCTTAAGAGTTAAGTTTACTATTTTAAACCAAACTTTCACATGAAGACAAAGGATCAATGTAATAGATGGCTCAGAGACAGTTACTAATTTTAAACCTTTTTTTCCAGTTGGACATCATTCTAACATTTCTGCATTGAAAGAATGATTGTGTCTGGTTGATAAGATCACAGACATGAATACCAAGGCACGTAAGGATATCCAGTTCTGCAGCTATTCTTGGTATAACTACAGCTATTGCAAATCACAGGAGACGAGCAGCAGAAGTAATAATCATAATTGTTCATTTCAATCAGATAAAGCCATGCTCTGCCTTTCAATGAGCTAAAGTGATAATGATACAGAGAGGGGACAGTACAGAGACTTGCAGCTGATTATGTGAACCAATCATGGAGGAATAGTGAGTCTTTGAAATTAAAGTATTATTATTTCATCTTTTTTGACATCCCAGCGAAACAATTTCTCATTTGTATTCATTACCTATTTTGTTCTATTAATATTGTGTGCGTGTGGTATCTGATCAGTCAAATCCTACTCTTGGTGATTCTATGGGCCAGCTCTCAGAGTACCACGTCTGATATGCCTAAGGGACATTTGCCTAGAATTTTCTTGGTGGATTTTATATCAGGTTGCCAGGTATCCAACCCTTGGGCAACTCTATGGGCACAATGTCAGATACACTTGAGGGCCTTTTTTCATGGAATTTGCTTGGTGGATTTTTTATGAAATAGGTTGCCAGGTATCTAACTCTTGGCAATTCTACCCATCAGCTCTCTGGATACCATGTCTGATATGCTTGAGGGACTTTTCCATACAATGTTCTTGGTGGATTTTTTTATCAGGTTGCCTGGTATCCAACTCTTGGCCAGCTCTATGGACACCATGTCTGATATGCTTAAGGGACTTTTCCGTAGAATGCTTGGTGGATTTTTTATGAAATAGGTTGCAAGATATACAACTCTGGGTCACCTCTCTTGACACCATGTCTGATATGCTTGAGGGACTTTTCCATGATTGGTGGACTTCTTATTAAATAGGTTGCCAGGTACTAATCTCTTGGCAATTCTCTGGGTCAGCTCTCTGGACGCCATGTCTGATATGCTTGAGGGACTTTTCCATTGAATGCGCTTGGTGGATTTTTTATGAATTAGGTTGCCAGGTATCCAACTCTTGGAAATTCCTTGGTAGATTTTTTTTATGATGTATCTTGCCAGGTATTCAATGCTTGGTGACTCTATAGACCAGTTTTCTGGGCACAATGTCTGATATGCTTGAAGGCATTTTCTTGGTGGCATTTTTTAAGGTACATTGCCAGGTATTCAACTTTTGGCAGTTCTATGGATCAGCTCTCTGGGCACCATGTCTGATGTGCTTGAGAGCCTTTTCCATAGCATTTTAATGGTAATTTTTTGATACAGGGTAGGTGGCAAGATCTTTCCTCAACCCTCCTCCAAAATGTGTTAATTTATACACACATACTGGGGCCAATTAACATGCTAGTATGTTTTTAGAATATGGAAGGGAACTGGAGTACCCAGAGGAAACCCCACAGCAAACTCCATGCTGATTATGTCCTGGCCAAGGTTTAAACCAAGGACTCCATTGCTGTAAGACACTGTGATACTCCCTATTTTTATTAGGTATCTTTACCTGGTGCAAAATGCCCCATTTTTGTGCTTTTCATGAGGGTTGTCTACGATTATTACCTCTTTATAAAACACCCATTTGTAGCTTTGTGTCCCTACCTCATTTGTTTTCACCTAATATTGGTTTGTCATACAATCAGTTCAGTGCTGGTATTTCATTAACAAACTCTTTGCACATTAATCTGCTAAGTGCGAAAACTGTATTCTGTTTCAAGCAAGTGAAACAAAGCTCATTACTAAAGCTGACCTATACCTCTTGTGTTAACATAAAACTATATTGACTGCCTTGATGGCATAGACAAATAAAGTACAGCAGAAGGGCTCAAATCCTTCTTGGAGAATATTCTGCTTTAGCTTTCTTAACTTTTGAGCATATGAGTGAGCCCTTGCCCCGTGATCTTGTGATCTCTACTGAAAGTAGGGATCAGTTGAACACTGGCTGTTCTATCACTTTAGTAGAGTTCACATGACCAGTTACCTAGAACTTCACATGTGTGGTCAACACTGATGGGAGCCTGCATTTCTACTGGAAAGTATCTCAACCCTTCTATAACTAATTTCAAATTTAATTCCATTTTTTAAATTAAATCTAAATCAATAAAATAATACCTGGTGGTCCATCCATGAAGGTCCTTGTCGACCTGTTCTGATGGGTACTACAAGTGGTCATTTGGACACACGCAGTCATGGTTCACTGTTGTCACAATCTGGAAACCCACCCTAAAAAAATGCCGTAGGTGGAGTGCATGCAAGTCACTTACCCCCCAAAAAGAGACTTACGTTCATACCTAAATGTTGGGCCACATGGACATGTAATAGTGGTGGGATTTTTAGGAACAATATGACTTCAAAAATACTTTTTCTCACTTTCGCTACACAAGCAAAAGCAAAGTAGTCTACATGTGTGAATAGCGCACCAGAGATTTTTCCTATGTTACGATAGGCAAGTGTATTTTTTTATTGAAAGGGAGATAATACAGTAATTAGATCTGGATAAGCCATGTGGAGCAAGATTGACATTTAGACACAGGAAATTCTCTAGCGCTCAGATCATTTGGAAATGATGATAGAAGAAAAACCAAAATCATTTTGTCAGACTGTTCCAAAAATGACAGCTGAGCGCTGCTGATTGCCTGGTAGATCACAGATAATAGAAGAGGGCCATAAGATTACAAGTTCCGTAGATGACATCTTGCAGAATAATTGAACAGCTTGGCCATTGCGTTTCCGAACGGGTAACGAGCAAAACACAGGAAGACTTGCTAAGAGATCGGCTGTTTACAGTTTCAAGAGACACTTGTATCCCACTAGTAAAAATGTATTAAATTACATACATTTGCAGAATCTGTACCATATAGAAAATATAGAATAAGTGCCACATATAAAATATAGAAAAAGTGCCATAAAGAAAATATAGAACACATGCCACATAGAAAATATAGATAATGTGCCATATAGAAAATATAGATAATGTGCCATATAGAAACAATAGAACATGTGCCATATAGATACAATAGAACATGTGCCATATAGAAACAATAGAACATGTGCCATATAGAAACAATAGAACATGTGCCATATAGAAACAATAGAACATGTGCCATATAGAAACAATAGAACATGTGCCATATAGAAACAATAGAACATGTGCCATATAGAAATAATAGAACATGTGCCATATAGAAAATATAGAATATGTGCCATCAGAAAATATAAAACATGTGCCATATAGAAAATGTGTCATATAGAAAATATAGAACAGGTGCCATACAGAAAATGTAGAACATGTGCCATATAGAAAATATAGAACAGGTGCCATACAGAAAATGTAGAACATGTGCCATACAGAAAATGTAGAACATGTGCCATACAGAAAATGTAGAACATGTGCCATATAGAAAATGTAGAACATGTGCAATATAGAAAATGTGCCATATAGAAAATGTAGAATATGTGCCATATAGAAAATATGGTTGTTGTGAGTTCTTCTATAGAAAGGGGGCTGGGCTATCTATTCCTCCAAATGATTAGCTCTTGTTACTTAGCTGACCAGAAGCAAAGGCTATGCATTACATTATAGGCTATTCCTTATTTCTGACAGGGAGCGTGCAAAGGTTTGAGATTTGCAAACTGCACAAATCCTGGGATTCTCTGTGAACCCATGGTGGTGGCAAACCCAAACCCGTAGGGGGGTTGGATGCTGGTGGTGCTTGTTAAGGGGGATGTTGGGTGCTGGTGGTGCATGTTACCAGGGTGGTGAAGGGGAGTGCTGGTGGCGCTCGTTACCGGGGGGAGGGAGGGGTTAATGGTGGAGAAGTGTCCCACCTAGCTCACTGATGTTACTGGCTGCCAGGAGCTGGGCGGGAAGCTGGCTAGAGCATCACAGGTTGGGATGCACTGGCCGGAAAGGACCCAATGAGATGCCTCAACCACTCAACCGCCTCATTGGGCCTACTCATGAAAACAATGCACTCCCTATGTGGCTGATAGCTCCACAGTTGTGGAGGCAAAGTGATTTGAAATTAAGTGTTTGCTCACTCTAGTGGCTAATTTACAAATCTCTGTATTTATTTAATCCCATCACAAAGATGGAAGCAAGCATGTAACCTTGTAAAGGTCGTACCAAAAATGACTTCAAGGTAAACACTGCATTAATAACTCACAGTATTTGCTCTCTAAATATGTCATATTTTCCCTTTAATTAATGGGCATGGGGGTTAATGGTTCCCAACTAACCATACGCATTTCTATCTTTTCTTTACAGTAACATGGACACAGAGCGAATTTGTGGTAAGTTCACTTTAATGACACTGATATTTATTGTAGTAGCTGGTGATTATATCAAATATAAATTCTTCGGCACTAACAAGGATTTGGGGGCATATACAGTGATTGTGCCCCAGACAAAAGGGTGGATGGTTTCAAGCTATTAATAGCTTTAAGGCACAACTGGTCCACTATTGGCCTACTGCAAGGTTCCTCAAGATAAATATTTGACTGGCCTGTTTGGGTGCAAAGCCCTCTTGAAGTGAACCAAAGCCGGTGGACGCAGGTCCTAATGCTGTTCCATTCAGCAGCCTGTGGGGTCTTTTTGACCAAGCTGGGCTACTGTCTGTGCTGTCTGCTGGGAGTACCTGGATCACAGGATAGGCAGCACAGAATTCGAAATGATCAGATAGGTAAAATGGATATACAGGTGAAACTCGAATAATTAGAATATCGTGCAAAAGTAATTGCAGTAAGTGCTGCAAAAGGGGCCCAAACCAAGTACTGAGTACATATGCATGCTTGTACTTTTCAGAGGTCCGATATTGTTCTATGTACAATCCTTGTTTTATTGATTGCATGTAATAATCTACTTTTTTGAGGTTGTGGATTTGGGGTTCTTGGGGTTTTCATGAGCTGTAAGCCATAATCATCACAATTATGACAATTCACGGCTTGAATTATCTTGCTTTGCATGTAATGAGTCTATCTCATATATTAGTTTCACCTTTTAAGTTGCATTAGTGAAATAAATGACTTTGCACAATATTCTAATTATTCGAGTTTCACCTGTATATATATATATATATATACATACACATATATCAACAGAGTATGTACCTGCTTGGAATGAGATGTTCTAACACACAGGAGTGCTCCATTAAAAAGACCATGCCAAAAAGAACCCATCAGGATCTTTCCACTGCTGTGCATTGCGGTAATGGTGCCATTCATTTTGAATGGCAGCCCAAAGCACCAAGGCAACACTGCTCCAATACTCATGCGTTGCAGCACTTAATAATGCATGGTAATGTGTTGTGTTGTGCTGCTTCGCCAAAAATCACTCATATCTGCTCTTTTGGCTATTTTAGTGCATTGCCAGTCCATTCATTTGAATGGGCTTTCTTAGCACAATGCACGTGCACAAAATAAAGGTACGTTAATGCAATGCACCAAGATGTAAAGGTAAAAATGGGCCCTAAGGAAAGAAACATTGGATCAAGAATGGGCCCTAAGGAGACAGTCAGATTGTGCATGGATGTCTGACCTTTATGTCTGACCATATAGGCAGCCGTGGGTGCTGCAGCTGCCTGAATACAAAACTAGCAGTGGAGAATCAAGGAATCAAGTGTAAGGCTTAATGTATATGGCTAGAATTATGGTTAGCTTAATATTTATGGCCAGAAGATACATTAACTTTGCTACAATGTGCTGGGGCACTTTCCAGTTTATTTAAGAAAATATACCTTTCTTTTCAGAAAGCAATTCCTGTCTGCAAAGGGTTAAAGCATAAATAGAGAAATATTAAATCCACATAGTTGAGACGTGGGTCCCATTACTGCCCATGGCAGGCAGAAGAAGTCTCACACAATCCCCCTCTCCCTCCAGTGGGATCCTCATTTGTAGGTTTAGTCATCGTTCAAAGCTGTGTTCTGATTTCTCCGCTCCTGCCTCGGGCTGCCTCTTTTAAAGCACTTGCTGCTTTTAAGATCCTGATCTTTTAATGTTTGATCCAGAAGAATTTCATCAAACACGTCGCCCTATGACACCTCTGCTGGGGAAGGTGGATTTAATGACGTGTGGCTTGCTCTAACCCTTTTCCCGGCAGGGACCTCCAAATGACAAATTGTATAAATTTAGCCTTATATCTGCCTCTTTAGATCATATACTTAGATCCAGAGAATATAAAAAACATTCCCGTCTTAGCAAGTACTGGCTGAGTCCATGATATGAAGCAAGCATGTCAATTAGAAAGTCAAAGTGAGGTGAGGACCCTAATCTGCATACTTATTCTGGGTAGAGACAATATCCTCAACTCATCAAGCTGTGGTTTCATTGAAGACATGCTAAATAGCACTTAAAGCCTAGGAACCTCTAGACACAGGACTCCCCTTCCTTGCATAAAGCTACCCCTGTACTGCAAGGGTTAGCTGCTAGTTTACATCTAGGGGATTCTTTAAAGCAGATTTACTTACCTGATCCCCGCTCCTCTGGTGGTCACCACTCACCTCTACCCCCTCGGCTCTGGCTCGTGGATTGTCCTTCAGCGTCTATGGGCCTGCATTAAATGTGATGACATCAGTGCTAGATAACAGCCGCATACCATCAGAGGTCTAGTGCAGTCCATGCTTCAATAAGTCAGGGCTGTTTTGGCAGCAAAAGGGGAACCTACTCAATATTGGTATAGGGGGTCATAATGTTATGGCTGATTGGTGGATATGTACCTGAGTAGCCGCCATGTTCATTTCTAAGTAGGTGTTTGGAGGGACGGTAAAAACATGGATCAGCTGCCTGTTTTTACCACCCCTTTGCCATCCGTGTGAACTCAGCCTTGTACTGGATAGAATGCTTTCTTTCAAATGTATATTATCTACATTATTCTACTTTTAGATTGTAAGCCCTCCCGGGCAGGACCCTCCTTACCATCTTGTCTTGAACTGTATTGTGATTGTAATGTCTTCCTTATATTGTAAAGCGCTGCGCAAACTATTGGCGCTATATAAATCCTGTATAATAATAATAATAATACATGATATGCAAATCTATTCATCAGGTGGGATCATTTTTAGGGCAAGAAAGTAATTATGACCCCCTTCGCAAGTCCCTTAACTAGGCAATGGAGAATCGAATCCATCAACCTTCAGACTTTTAATGTTCATCCCACTCTGTGTTTTAGATTACTTCTCTGAATATTTAGGAGAATACAAGAACGTCCTCTCAGCTCTGCAGAACCTGAATGGGACTATATTGACGGCAATGGATAAAACTAAAACGGTAAGAGATTTTCTGGCTTCAGTAAAGCACAAAGGCACCAAATAAAGGAGGACTCCAGGTACAAATCACTATCTACCCTTTCTTTCTTCAACCACCTCTATTTGATAAACGAAACGGCTTCTATTGGATGGACCTGCGATGCATGCAATAGACCGCTGGCACCCAGAACACAGAGCTCAGGACCATATTAGATATATAGCCCTCATTTCCTACCATTGGCCCAATGTCCTATGGATCGTTATTTATTTCTGGTTAATTTATAGAAAAAAAGCACAAACATGTAAGTTGCTTCCTGTTTATTATTAGAATACATCTGAAGTCAAAACATTAGGGGAAAAAATGCTAAATATAGCTATAATTTTTTCTATCTATTTTTTTCCCTTTACTTGCTTCCTTAATAATAATAATAATAATAATAATAATAAATTTTGGCTTCAGATATATGTTGCTTTACCATGGAGTTGTCCTTCAAACCAATATATGTATGATGGCAGCTCTGATGCCTTCTCCTTTAAAAACAATTTGGCCTCAGAAGCACCCCTATTGCTATTTTGACAGACCCCCTGGTGTGATGCTGTGTGCGATGCGGTTTGACTGTTACCATGGTAACACAGCAGGCATTGGTTTAGTGAGCATGAGGTGTGACAAGTTCAACTTCCGTCGGAATATAACAGGGATTGAAACCTTGCAACGTTTTTTTCTTGTTATAGTCGTGTCTTGTCATATGTTGTGATCTTAAATTGATCCTTGCTTGGCAATGCCTTAAATTACCTTGGTAGAAAGGCCCTTCCTACCCTCCCACTCTAGTGCTCTATGCTGACATACATCAGTGATGGCCTCACCCCCTTATCACAAGTGTCCTCATGATGACTTGTAGTGTAGAGGAAGAGAGGGGACCTGTTTGACCAAGTTATGATAGACAGCAGAAAGCACTGTGCAGTGTGGTCACACTTTAGCACCTACTGGACTGCTCAGTCATATTTAGACACACAATACAACTGCTATGGCAGGAAAGTGGGGCAAGACAAACCAAAGACCAAAAAAAATGGAGACTGTTAGAGTAACTGCATATGTATTTCTGTAACTTCAGCTGAGCTTTATCTGTAAAAGACAGGTGATGATGTAGCAGTGTGGTCAACATATGTCCCCGTTTCCTGGGGTACGTCCCTGGGAAACAAGTGTCCCTGGAACTGTCCCCGGCTACAGTGCTGGAGTGCAGCCGTGTTGTGGGGTCCTTGGCCCTGCAGTGAGTGCCACATGACACAGTCGAGGGGAGGACTGTCCTTCACTGTGCCTTATCACTATATCTGAGGTCTGGTAAGTTGCTGTGGTCTGTACTGGGTGTGCAGAGGTCTGTACTGGGTATCTCTGTATTGGGGGAGGAGGTCTGTACCCGGGGGTATTAGGGGGGCGGACTATACAGGGAGTGATTTGCGCAGGAGTAGGGTTTTTTTGGGTTCTACTTTGTGCACTGGCCTATACATTACGTATTCCTGACATATTCCTGACCCCTTCACACTGCACTACAAACTCCTGACTCCCACACTCTATGCACTTCACACTCTTGATACATACACCTCTTGTGCACTCCTGACTCTTTGTGCATTATGGACTCTTGACCCCTGCACCCTGTGTGTTACATAATCCTGACCCCTGGGCTCTGTATGTTACACACTCCTAACCCCAGCACTTCATGCATTACATACTCCTGATCCCTGCACTCTGTGTGTTAAGTACTCCTTGCCCTTGCTCTTTGTGCATTACTTACTCTTGACCCCTGAACCCTGTGTGTTACGTACTCCTGACCGCTGGGCTCTGTACGTTACACACTCCTGACCCCTGCACTCCATGCATTATACACTCCTGATCCTTGCACTCTGCGTGTTATGTACTCCAGACTAGAGATGGGCTGCCCGTTACGTTCGACTCAAACATTGCCTGTTCGGGCGTTCGCCGATCGCCAACTTTGTGGGAAGTTCGCGGTCTGTTCGACCACGCATTGTCCCACAAGGCAAAGCGCCTTCTGAAGCCCTAATTGGTTAAAGGCTTGCACCTGACCGTAGGTCAGGTGCAAGACTTTGCCCAATCAGGGCTCAGTATTGAGTAAGAGCCATGATTGGGCAAAGTCATGATGACTTTGCCCAATCATGTCTCGCCTGTCAGATGACGGCAAACTACTCAATTAGGCGTCTCCCCCCCCCGCCATTTTTGTGGGTGGGGTCCTCCTTAAAATTCCGACCAGACCTTAAGGGCCTGGTATGACTTTGAGGGGGAATCCCAAACACTTTTTTTTTGGTTTTTTTAAACGGGTCCCTCCTAAATATTCCTACCAGACCTTAAGGGTCTGTTATGAATTTTAGGGGGAACCCTACGCTTTAAAAAAAAAAATGGTCCCTCCTAACAGTCCTACCAGACCTAAAGGGTCTGGTATGGTTTGGGAGGGGGAACTGCACACTTTAAGAGTAAAAAAAAAAAGAAATGTCATTTTATTTTCTTTAGAAATGTCAGTTTTGCTGCAGCAGGTTCTATACATCCTACAGATCCGCCACTTTACAGGCAGGTTATGGGGACCCCCCAGGCACGATATTTGAAGGAATTTTAAATTTTTATTCTTACTCTTTAAGTCATGTTAAAATCACTGCTCCTTTAAAAACTTTTTTGTTTTTTTTCATTGATTCCTGTCCCCCAGAGCAGTACTCAGACCCCCATACACTTTTTATGGACAATAACTTGCATGTAAGCCCTCTTAAAGGGCACATTCGTTTCCGAAAGTTCGACCCCCATTGACTTGCATTAGGTTCGAGTTCGTATTCTAACTTTTCGGCCATTCGAATGTTCGAATACAAACGGAACACGGGGGTGTTCGGCCCATCACTACTCCTGACCCCTGCACTTTGTGCATTAGGCACTTCTGACTCCTGAGTTCTCTGATGTCACTGCCCCCTTGTCCAATCAGAGTTTATCTAGTATGTATGGGCAATTTCTAAATGGCCACTGTGTCGAGGGAATGACTCTATGTACAAGTTGTTAAAGTGGACTTTTCAGTAACAAGTCTGCATGAACAGATGTGACTGACATGTCATAACATACAACAACAGCATAATTTTTCAAAAATTACACCTTTTATCATAAAAAGCAGCCCGTGAGCTCTACTCAGTGACTTTGCCTAGGCTGAGATGATTATATCTTTTCTGAAAGCAGGGGCCCTGCAGAATAAAAAATGCTAGCTGCAATAATACCCATTCTTTGGTAAAATATAAAAGAGGGGGCCGTGTTGGATACATAGATACCAAACATGTCAAGCCTTCAAATTGTGTGTGCACCCGTGATATAGCAAAAAACTACAATATCCAAAATGTAAAAGCTTTTACCGCTCATCATTTTAGCCCTCATTCACACGAGAAAAGGCCGGCACGTAGAGCTCTGTGCTGCGTGCACGGCCGTATCGGGCAGCTCCCGGGAAGGACAGGTGCTGCGTGTGATTAATACGCAGCCCCTGTACTTCTCTATGGAAGAACCCGGCCATATGCCGCCCTACACTCACCCCAAGTGCAGGTCCGTACGGGTGCGTGTTTCCTGGCTCAGACACGGACAGGAGCCACGTACACCCATAGAGAAGGACGGGGGCTGCGTATTAATCACACGCAGCCCCTGTCTATCTCGGGAGCTGCCCGATACGGCCGTACACGCAGCACGGAGCTGTACGTTCCGGCCTTTTCTCGTGTGAATGAGGGCGTAGAGTTAGCGGTAAGCGACGGCGTTGGAATTATTGCTCTCAGTGTGACGTTTGCAGCAATATGTATTAATGGCACAACCATTGTTTTCTCATGTGGTCGCAGCTGACGCATGTTTGCGTTTGTATGTTCAAGTATGAGGGGGGTGGAGGGCTATAAAGAAAATGTATGTGCGTTTTTTTTAAATATATATGTCGCTATAATTTTTTGTTTTTTAACACTTAACTTTATTGCTATCACATAGGCAGGTAAAAAACACAGGGGAAGTGACATGTGCTCTTCAGGGGTCTATTAACTATGGACTCCAAAGAAGCTAATGAAGCACAAATTCACCAGCTTCATCACCGGGCCACATCAGTTGGAGAAATGACAGCCTGAAACTGGAAGTGACAAGATCTTTGCTGCTTCCGGGTTCAGTGATTAGAGGGGAGATCGGACACTGCAAGTGAGCTGTTCTTCCTCCGATCCAGCCGTCTACACCCACCGTGCTGGTCCAGAGCTTGGGATAGCCAGCAACAGTGGTGGGGCACTGGGTGGGGGTGGGGAACTCAGAAGGTGCATGCAAGTGATCAGGCAGCTCTACAGCTGCTGAAGTCGGCAGCAAAGAACAGTACCAGAATCTTGGTATAACCACTTCAGGACAACGCCTTGTATATAAGTATATTGCGGTCCTGAGGGGGATAAGTAATATTCAGGCCTAAAATTTGCATTTTAACACATGTGCAAAAAAAGGCATAATCATCTCTTGCTACGAAGCGGTTAAACAAGATGGCCGTTTAAACTTATGTAAGACCAGAAGCGTTTGTTCTGCTGGAGAACAGTCATTGGACAAACATTTCTGTGCTACAGCAATAAGACAGAACACGTTTTCTAATGAACTCTTATTATTACAGCGGTAAAACACAACTTACATCAGCTCTTTTCTTTTGTTTTTTAATTTCTCCAGTTGATCTGAATTCTGAGCGATCTCCCCGCTGACTCCTAAGACCCAATCTGAGTAGAGTGTCTCTTCACGTCTGCTTATATAAGAAATAGTTCTGAGATGGCCTCTGTCACAGATGAGGCAGTTTGTGGTGTATATGGATACTGAGTGGTGCAGGGTTCAGGCTGTGCCAAAGGGATGCTTAATGAGCCGTGCTGGCCCCCACCCCCCTGCAGTGTCTGTATATCAATACACCCCATAGTGAGCGTCTGCATAAAAGAACGGAAAATATAGGTCACTGGCGGCGTTGAAGGAACCGAACACCACTGTGTCAAACGATTTACTGCTTTGCTGAAAAATGTACCCATTATTTATGCTTGAAGACAAATGTAGGGCGTTATCGCAGCATTCACCTTAAAATGTGTGTTTTCACTTTTGCAGCCAAATTGGGATGACACCTATTCTGTTTGTAACCATGTTTACATTCACATGGCTTTCACTTGCCTTTTACTTGCTGATAAATCTTAGGCCTCATTCACACTTGGATGTCATTGCTATGTACAGGATGAGTGTCTGCAGCTCTCCGGAACTACGTGTTATTCCAGATGCAAGAAGCTGATTGATTCTTGCCAGAGAAATCTGTTGCCAGACATAATATCCACATGTGGATGGGAAGTGCAGGCACTGTGGAGTTCTGCTTTAAAACATGCCCACAGTGATCTCTGTAGCTGCAGGCACTGTGGAGCTCTGGTATAAACAAGCCTACAGTGATCTCTGTAGCTACAGGCACTGTGGAGTTCTGGTTTAAAACAAGCCAACAGTGATCTCTGTAGCTGCAGACACTGTGGAGCTCTGGTATAAACAAGCCGACAGTGGTCTCTGTAGCTGCAGACACTGTGGAGCTCTGGTATAAACAAGCCTACAGTGATCTCTGTAGCTACAGGCACTGAGGAGTTCTGGTATAAACAAGCTGACAGTGGTCTCTGTAGCTGCAGGCACTGAGTAGTTCTGCTTTAAAACAAGCCGACAGTGGTCTCTGTAGCTGCAAGCACTGGTTCTAGAACAAACAAGCCGACAGTGGTCTCTGTAGCTGCAGGCACTGAGGAGTTCTGCTTTAAAACAAGCCGACAGTGATCTCTTTAGCTGCAAGCACTGTGAAGTTCTGGTATAAACAAGCTGACAGTGGTCTCTGTAGCTGCAGGCACTGAGGAGTTCTGCTTTAAAACAAGCCGACAGTGATCTCTTTAGCTGCAAGCACTGTGAAGTTCTGGTATAAACAAGCTGACAGTGGTCTCTGTAGCTGCAGACACTGTGGAGTTCTAGTATGGACAAGCCGACAGTGGTCTCTGTAGCTGCAGGCACTGAGAAGTTCTGCTTTAAAACAAGCCGACAGTGATCTCTTTAGCTGCAAGCACTGTGAAGTTCTGGTATAAACAAGCTGACAGTGGTCTCTGTAGCTGCAGGCACTGAGGAGTCCTGCTTTAAAACAAGCTGAGAGTGGTCTCTGTAGCTGCAGACACTGTAAAGTTCTGGTATAAACAAGCCGACAGTGGTCTCTGTAGCTGCAGGCACTAAGTAGTTCTGCTTTAAAACAAGCCAGCAGTAATCTCTGTAGCTGCAGGCACTGTGGAGTTCTGGTATAAACAAGCCCACACTGTGGTCTCTGTAGCTGCAGGCACTGCGGAGAAATCAATCATCAAAGTTCCAGTTAGCTGTATGGAATCTGGAATAAACGGCTCTTTAAAGAAGAACTATGTGGTAAGGGTTTTTCTCGATAGTTCTCCTAAGGGTCACAGGAGGACACAAACTAGTGTCCTCCCGTGACCAAAAGCTCAGTATACCGCGAGCTACAGCTCGCGGTATACTGAGACCGCCGAAGCCGGGACGGATCCCGACATTACTGTCGAGATCCACCCAGCTGCGTGATTGACAGTTGGCTCTGCCTATCTAGAGGAAGAGCCAGCTGTACCCGCCCCCTCCCCCGTCCGTTCCGCCATTCAGAGCTGGAGGATCGGAGCGTGGAGGGGGGAATCCCTGCAGGGAGCCGTGAGTGACAGTCACTGCTCTCTGCAGGGGCATGATCGAGAAGTGAGCGAGCGACGGTATGTGTTCGCTCACTTCCCGATCTATTGAGCTGACGTGTGACAGTTTCATTGTCACACGTCGGCTCGAACTATGAGGCTGAGTGATTTTCGCTCACCTCATAGTTCTCCTTTAATATCAGTCTGAATCTATACTATGAACCAGCAGTTTTGGATGCACAGTTGGCCCAGGGTTAATTTGCATGGCCACGCCCACTCTCCTAACATTAGGATATTCTTTGTATTTGCTGAGGAAGTGAGATGTCTAGATACCGTTCATTTTAAGGCTCTACTAATCTATAAAAGTGATACATTTAACATCTCACCCATCCAGCCTGTTCAGTAAGATTTTCCATCTTGTCTGCTGTAGAAGGCGTATTGCAGAGCACTTCCTGTTCATGATTCTTGTCTCCTCGTTATTTCATTATAACAAAGATGAGTAAAGAAAAGACAAATAATAATCAAATGACAGTTTTCTTATACAAAGCACAGATCTCACAATATGAGCTGACTGTGGTGCTTTTGATGCAGAAATGGCGGATGAAGTTGGGTGAAGTGGTTGTTTCCAGTGACTCTTGATGTGTCTGTACTGGTCTGAACTCTATGCACAGCCCTTCCTCCACCTTCTCTGCAGTTGGATTATTAACTATGAATGAGGTTTATATATCCAGAAGGATCGCCCCTCCTGTTGTCTCCGCAGGACCTCTTCTACTTGCGGATTTATATTAGCGCCCCAGGAATCGTATAGATGAAGCCACAGCGGATTGCGAGTCCCTGGCAGCGGCGAGGAGACATTTTACATATTTATAACTAGGCTAAGTACAAAAGGGAATTGAGTCATGCATCCGTCTGGGGAAATGTGTGCCAGGTTTGGGATTTGTGTCCTATTAATTATACTATTAGAGTTCCTCTGATGAATAGTCAAGTGTCCGCTCTGTACCAAGATATGCATAAATACTCCCAAAGCCACTTCATTAAAAAACAACTGCCTGCATGTTCTGTATTCTCTAAAGATACTAAAAAATGACACAAAAAAAGCTATTTGTTGGTATTAGCGTGTGTCTTAAAGGAGAACTGCAGGGAAAAAAGAACATAAAAGCCCAATAAGAGATTAAAAAAAGCACTTTTTGCTGCAGTATTATCCTTCAATTCAGAGCTGATGCCCGCAGTACTTTTTTTCTGCCACAAGATGTCCTCAGTCTTCCAGATTGAAGGATAGTCAGCATTATCTAATGCTGAGCCAAGGCTGCCATGTACCCTAATGAGCTCATCCATATGTTACTCTGCTCTCTCATGCTTTTTGTCTCCATGTTCTGCTTTTTCTTCTTACACTGTGAGCTCTTTTGTACTGGGACTACAAGAGGTTGTTATCAGGTCAAATTTGGGTACTTACATTACTTCATTCACAAACATCTGTATCAATTAATACAGAGCTCCATTCATTTGTGTCTTTTATATGTGCTCTGCCTAGTGCAAGGGCTTGCTTGACTGGATACATATTGACAACAGAACAGGAACAGAAGGGACATTTTCCAGTGAGGAAACTTGTCTCAGCAGAGGCTTCCGCAGGGGGGGTGTCACCCGCTGGGACGCCATCATGCACGCTTGTAGTGACATCACGCGTTTTAAACTGCCGGCGGCCATCATGCTTCTGTACCCCTCCGTGCGACATGGTTCAGTCCTCTGACCACTATATCACTGCTGTGTCCTGCACTAATCTAAGGGTTAGAGGACTGAACCACAGTGTGTGGCAGGGGACACTGCCAGAAAAGTCAGTTGCTTCTGTCCCCCTCCCTGCAACATGGTTCAGTCCTCCGACCACTGAACCACAGTACATTGCAGCGAACACAAGTACCTGACACTTCCAGAAAATTCAAATGCTTCTGTACTCCTCCATGCGACATGGTTCAGTCCTCTGACCACTATATCACTGCTGTCTCCTGCAGTAATGTAAAGGTCAGAGGACTGAACCACTGTGCATGGCAGGAAACACAAGCACCTGACACTTCCTGAAAAGTCAAATGCTTCTGTACCCCTCCATGCGACGTGGTTCAGTCCTCTGACCACTATATCACTGCTGTCTCCTGCAGTAATGTAAAGGTCAGAGGACTGAACCACTGTGCATGGCAGGAAACACAAGCACCTGACACTTCCTGAAAAGTCAAATGCTTCTGTACCCCTCCATGCGACGTGGTTCAGTCCTCTGACCACTATATCACTGCTGTGTCCTGCAGTAATGTAAGGGTCAGCAGCGGACTGAACCACAGTGTGTGGCAGGGGACACAAGCATCTGATAATGAAGCATCTGGCTTCATTACTGATAATAGCAGGGGTAGGCAACATTGTATTTCCACAACCTCCAGCTGTGGTGGAACTACAACTCCCATAAAGAATTGCAAGATTCTGTCAGCCACAGGCATGACTTCCAGAGGCAGAAGCATGATGGGATTTGTAGGTTCAGCCCAGCTGCAGAGCCAAAGGTGCCATATCCCTGGCTTATACTGTTGATATTGGTCGAGTTATATGATAATTGGCCATTGAATGGACACACCTTGCCTTCATCATACATTGACTCTTCGTCTTGATCTGTAGGCTAGGCAGAGGTTTTGCTGGTCATGCTTGGACATGTAGTCCTTATTCAGATTTCGAGGCTCTGCAGTTTGTTTTAACAGCTCTATAAATTCAGAATGCATCATCAAGCGTTGCATAAACAGACATCCTGCCGCGCCGCATTTCGACTTCCCAATAGCATTTGTATTTTTTAGCAGAGCAATTTACAAGTAGCTTTACAAAAATAGCCTCCTTCTTTATCAGTGCCGAACAAAGCCTGGCTCTCCGCAGCGATAAACAGTCTGGACGGGCAGCAGTGAAAATCTCTTTTGAATTTCAAGGCACTTGTTAAGCTGTAGTGCGCAGGCCGCCTCTGACGTCATGTGGAGGTGTTTTGAAATGCTGACCGTGTTAATTGGCATCAGATGGCTATACCCGGCTCTTTGTGGCATGTGGAGCTCCAACACGTGCCTGCTTATCTGCACACGTTACAAGCGGCATTCATCGGTCTGTGATTTGCTTGTGCCCTCCCCAGTTCTTGTGAAACTCAAGATGAGCAAATCATTTAACGAACTGGGGAAAGGAGTGCGTTTAGAAAGCGATGGAGCGGATTATGAAGGCTTCTTTATGTTTGCAAGCTTGAGCAGTGGAAAGGTTCACTATAGAATGGACCATGTAGGACTAAGTGACAGGTTCACTTGAAACCATCCTGGCCACACCGAGTTGCTTATATTCACCTTCACTTTGATCACCCGCAGGGGCAAAGAGAAGAAGCCCTTTATAAGCTCCAAATCTCTGTGGGCAAAGAGAAGAAGCCCTTTATAAGCTCCAAATCTCTGTGGGCAAAGATCCTCAAATTAGGACTTTTAAGGTGCGGAAAATGTTACACAGCAAACATAAAAATAAAATGATATCCAGTTTTATTGTACTAACTTATTTGTTTTGAAAACAATGTGTTTGTTCAGGTCCCGTTTATGTTTTTCTTATAAAAGTCAAGGCTGAAAGTTTCTCAGCCTTGCACTAGCAAAGCTTAAATTGAACTAAGGGTCTCCTCTTGCAGAGACTCTGTCACAGATGGGCTCAATAGAGGCCAAAGAATGGCGCAGGTGTATGTTTTAGAAGTTGTGATGGACGTTCTGATATATTCCAATATTAATTTATTATTCACAGAACTATGAGAACGCCTCCCAGACAGAACAGTTTGTCACACGATTTTTGCTTCGGGAGACCATGAACCAACTACATTCCCTGCAAAGCTCCATGGAGTGTGCTCTAGAAGCAATAGAGGCTCAAGCTGGACGAGAGAGGTAGGACACTGCCATCTGTGTATATTACCATGTGGTTCCTAATATAACAGAAATAAACTCATACCTCTCTATTACAAGTAGTGAATCACGCGTCTCTCTTACACATAGGCTGACTTATAAACTGCACAGTTCTTCGCTGTGCAAACATGATTTGCAGCACTGTATGGCCACTGGATTTCCTATACTCTCCAGCGCCATCTAGTGGCCTAATAGCACTATGCATCTCATTCACACAATGAAGAGCTGTGCGAACGGTTTATACATCAGCATACATTACATTATACATACATTATACAATATCTCACACATCTCTTTTATCCATAGCGCCTGCACCTCTCCATTACACATAGTGCCTTGCATTGTACCTTGCACCATTCCTTACATCTTACAATCTAAACGTAAAATAATTGCTTACAAGGTGTGCATTTAGAGGTCTATTTATAAAAATAATTGCACAGCTGTTTGTCTAACGAAATTGCATGTACATTCATTTTGTGCATGTTAATCAGCGGTTGTGAGAATGGGGCGAAATCAAATGTTTTTAGAGTATATTGCCTTCTGATCAAATGTTCTTAAGGAGGAACTTCACCCTTATCTTGCAAATAACAACAAAGGAACCTTTACAAATGTTTAGTAATAACAAACAGATACTTCTAGATAATTGCAGGATTTTGTATTCTTTGCATACCTTATTTTTCTTTTCCTCCTCATTCTTTTCATGGTGGCCATTTTTACTAAGAGCAGATGAATCCAACTCCCTTTACTGAACGCAGGGTCTGGCTCCTGGAATATGTGACAGTGCACATCATTTGAGGGGCAAAAATGTATTTCCCTCGTAAGATTTTGCAGTTTACAGATGAGATTTTCCAGGAAGGCACTGGTGATGTAACCTTCCCAGAATGCATCAGTGAGGCCAGGGCTACATCACCATTGCCTAACCCAACCAGGAAATGATAACACAGTCATTTTAAGTAAAAGCAAAACATTTTTAACTAATGAATGTAAGATGATTTTATATCAGCATGCAGAGCTGCATGCTCGTGTGATTTTTAGCAAAAGGGGGTAAAGGTCTGCTTTAGGAATATACATAACAAATCAGCTTCCACTTGCAGATGAAATGAGCACTAGTATATAATGAATAGTCCCGTCAATTCCAATAATACCGGCATTACTGCGTTGCAAGTAGACTCATTATCCACACAAGTGCCGTAAATAATAATTCCATTAGCTGGCGCTGATGATTGCCTCTGGCAGCCTCCCGAGTTTTCACAGATCCTCAGAGCATAGAGTAGATTCAGTTTTTCTGTTTTGCAACATTGTTTCTATCTGCCAATGCAAATCATCAGCCCCGTTCTATGGAATTATTATTTACAGCACTTAGGTGGATAATGTATGTTCTTGCAACACAGTTAATATATTAGTACTCATTTCATCTGCAAGTGAGAGCAAACACCAGCTGAATAATAGTATTTCTACTTCTAAAGTGGAAGTTAAGTGTTGTATTCAAAAAACTGCTGACAGGCAGGATTAAAGTTGTATTAAACTCTAAAAACATTGTATTCAATAATGAATCCAGAGCAAACAAACATACATTGGCCAGCATTTTGTTTTATATTTCCAGCCCAAGCACATACAGTCATCATGTTTCCAAAGAGATCCAACTCCAACTCTCCCAGTTCTACTTCCCTAAAACTGGAATTCACCGATACCGTTTTCTCGGTATCGAGTACCGATATTTTTTTCCCGGTACTCGCCGATACCGAGTACCGGTGCCATGTGCCCTGATTACCAGGAAGTCAGGCAGTGGATCATGACCCATCATCCGGCTTCCTGATTGCCTGTGAAGCCGGTGTTCTAGCGAAAGGACAATGGCTTCCCAGGAAGCTGGGCAGCGAATCATGAGGTGCCATCCCGCTTCCCGATTGGAAACGAAGCCGACTCCATGCCACTGCCGGGTTTCCTAATTTTTCTGTCAATGTGACAGACATCAGACAGAAAAGAAAGTGAGAAGGAGATTCCTGCTATCAGAGTCACAGGTAGCATTTTTTTTTTGTTTAAAACTAGCAAAAAAGAGAAAGGTGCACATGGGAAGGGCACTATACACAGAAGTACAAAAGGGGCCCCAAGTACACTCAAGTTAGCCAGCAAACAAAAATACTAACTCATCTGTTCTTTACTGAGGTTAAACAGAGAGGTTTTAGTTGTATACATTTGCAAATACACGTGGAAGCCACACTGTCTTGTCAAGGCACCTCTGATAAGTGTGATCCGGAACTCTAAACTGTCTGAGCTACCCAACCATGAGACACATATAGCAATGCACACACAGGGAGCAGGCTCACCTGGAGTCACCCCGACCTCCTTAAAGGCAGTGAGGCTTCCACTTTATTTGCAAATATATGCAAATAATACCTCTATTTTTAACCTGAGTTGTTGATTGCACGTTCCACTTTTGTGGGCAAAAAATCCATAAATACACCCATACTTCAAAAAGAATAAATGTGCATTTTCTTTTTAAATTGAAGCCTGCAAAGCAGTTGGTCATGAGTGCAATGCAGAGGCCCCTGCAGACTGTTCTTCCAGCCACAGGTCTGTACGGAGTTACGGATCTTCGGTTGCAGGACTGGTGGAAGTTATCAATGGACTATAAGTGTGGTGACATCTTTGCCATTGAGAATTACGAGTCCCTCTGCAGCAGTGGCAGTTGGAACTTGTAGGTTTTTTTAAATTTACAGATCCTGTGAATAACTGACATGGAGGAGCCACACACAGTGCTGTCAGATAAAAACAAATATGCAGAATCCTGCAGGGAGATGTAAGTTGAGGAGGTCGGTTTGAGGGTGGGGGGCTGGCACCATGTTCCATGTTCCACCCTAAATATGAGTGTAACATGGTATGAAAGGTGATTTAAACAGATTACTTTTTTTGCTGGCTAGGTTGTATGCCGGGACACACACACACGCAGACAGCATTTAAAATCTGGTAGAAGCATCCAGTCCTTTTCCTTTTTTAAACTAAAAAGTATTGTCTGGAATTGGACATTATTGACTGGTTCAGCACTGCATTTATATTAATCACATCATTTTTTTTATTTTAAGACAGGATGGCAAGCAGTCAGAGCCTAAACAAGCTGGTCGTAGATGCGCCCGCCGATCTCACAAGTCTGTATGTTCCCTGTCTACAGATGCTTATTCCGGAATATTGGCCAATGGTACAGTTTTACCTATCACTTTCCCAGCGTCTTAAGGACAGAAAAACTTTTGTTTTGGCCATAGCAGTCAATCATTTTCTCCCTTCCATGCCATTGAAACATGAAAGGCAACTTCTGATCACATAATCATTTCTTCACTTCATACACAAGGTGGTCAGCTTATGTCATGTGTTGATTCCTCTGTGTAATGTTCCCTTGTGTCTCCTCTAGGCCAGTCTGCAGAGGGCGAGACCCAGTGGTCCATACAGATCAATCGCTTAGAGCAGCTGATTGATAAGCTGGAGTGTACGGTATGTAATAACGTCTGCTTCCTTCACTGGTACCCAGGAATTTCCAAATAATATGTCATTAATATGAAAGGGGGCTTCTCTTGCACCTCTCGTCCAACACCCCTGGAAGTGGGGACAGGGAGTCTGAGTGGCATGAGTCTGGTGTAGCGGGTTGATTCTGCACCAAGTCCAGGTGGATAAACCCAGTGAATGGAGATTGGTGACAGTTGAGCAGCAGAAAGGTCGAAACAGGAATCAGGAGCAGAGTTGAGGTCACAAGCCGAGGTCAAACCAGGCGGGCAGTGAGGTAGCAGACCGGATGCCAGTAGCAGGGTTGGGGTTGGTAATATCGGATCAGAGCGGTACAAGCCAAAAGGCAGAATCCAGTGAACGGGCCAAGGTCACAATAGGCAGGCAGGGATCATATTTTATACCATATAATCTTATATCAAGACCCTATTTCATGGGACTATTTTTATAACATTTTCTAATATTTCTTACACTTGCAGAGTCCTCGGCTACAACCAGGTCAAGCGGACGTAAATTCCAGTACCACACAAATGGTAAGTTGTCTTTAAAACATCTTACAGAGGCATTACTTAAATAGCCTGTCCACCCACAAGGGCTATTTTAGTAGGTGAAGTCAGACCTTGACTACTTTTATATCTTGTACATTCCAATAGTAAGATCGCCCTGATTAATTCTTGCCTCTGTTCCTGTCTACCTGGAAGCTTGGGGAGCTTTGTACTCTGTACTGTTACATTCTCCATAATTAGAATAAATAAAAAAAGGAAAAGGAAGGGTGGAAGTTCCTCATAATGTCCACAGTAGGTGTGCAGACCTGAAGGTTCAAGGTCAGTGATTACAAAAATGTTGAAGCCAGAGACAGCTCAGAAAGTATTACGTTTAGGTTGTGTCCAGCAATGTCTTTCTGTGATAGTTAGTCTCATTCATCTGGACTTGTTCTGTAATGTTAAAGCTTATATTTCTGAAGTGCCAGTTTTGCACAAGGTGCACATTTGGGACAGCTGTTTGCAAGAAGCGTGAAAGAGGCCATCTACGTCAAACTGGCACAACCATCCCTTAACAGGGGTGGGGGGCCTTCAACGCCATCTATCGTCCACATTTAATGCATTTCTAACATTTCTACACCATCGATTTGACAACAATTTATACCTTCAACCATGTCAATTGAAGGATCAACACCTATGCAGCCTTCATGACACCATGGATAGGATTATGTAACTAGAGCTTTCACACCTCCCATCCCTGTTCTTGGAGAATCTCCATCTGCCTTAACACATTCCATGGTGATTGGATAGAGGTGTCTGCGTTGCCTGTGTGGATATAAGTATCTTCCTGACACTCATTAGGACTGAAGAAATGCCTTGGATAAGCTACAAAACATCTTCAACATTACAGAACAAGGCCAGTTGAATGTGATCAGCTACTGCTAGGTATCTCATGATCTGGATAAATGAGGACCTTCACAGACATACTGACAAGGACATAGACATTTCTAGCGAGAGCAAAAGGAATTTTCTATACTTGCTGTAAATGTTCTTAGACTGAAAAATAAAAACAAAAAACCTCCCATTGCATTGGGGCTGCCCATGCATTGCAGGGGTTCACTGGACATTTATGTCTAGGACAGCATTTCTCAACCTTTTTTTCCAGTCACATCACCCTTGAAAAGTATGGAAAATCTTGAGGCATCCCAGTCTAAAATGTAGAAAAAAAATGTATGGCCGCTCCATAATCCATCAGGCCCTTACCCCACATAGGGTTGTGGTATGGACTTTAACAGAGGACGCAACCAAAAACACAAAAAAGGACTCTCCCTTCAAATCAGGAGCCCCCTTCACATCAGAGCCCCTCCTTTCACATCAGAGGCTCCCTTTACATCAGAACCCCCACTTTCCATTGGGAGCTCCCTCCTTTCACATCAGGTTCCCCCTCTCACACTTGTGGCTCCCCTTTACATCGGAGTCCATCCATCACATTAGTCCCCATCCTTTCACATCACAACCCCTCTCTACTTCACAAGCCTCCCCTTTTACATCAAAGGCCCTCTTCACATCAGAAGCCCCCTTTTCACCTCAGATTCCCACCCTTTCATATCAGAGTATCTCCCCTTTCTCATCAGAATTTACCCTTGAAATCAGGAGCCCCCTTCCATCAGGAGTCTGCTGTGCTATGAAAAGGACTCAAAAATTTCGAGGAACACCTGAGGAAGGCAGAAGGCACGTCAGGGTTCCATGATTCCCTGGTTGAGAAAGGCTGGTCTGGGGGACCTGTTCCCCAATGCTGCTGGCTCCCAGACTTGTGCTTGCAACCTTATACCCCCTCCACTCCAGCAGATGGCGGCCCACTGAAGTCATCACCTCTAAGGCAGGGTTCATAATCCTGCATTATACATGAGGATGCTTAGGGACAGCCCACAAGCTGTAGTGGATGGGACAGAGAAGAGTTGTGACTGCTGGGGGAGCAGGGATCAGGTAAGTAAAACTGCTTTACACCATACTCCTAGACAATAACAAGAAGTTAACCTTGCAGTGCAGGAGAAGCCCCACTGCAAGGGCAGGTTTTTGTTTCCCAGGATATGATACACTTCACATTTATGTACTTGGGTTTAGTTATACTTTAATTAGGGCTTATGCTTCATTCTGCGTGGGCAAAACGCAGGTTTACTTTGAATGGAACGTACAGTTTTATTTTTAAAGTAAATTAGTAAATTATTTTTAAAGTATATTCCAGGTCCGAGAAACAGATAGGCTTACAAGAAATGTCACTAAGAGAAGGAAATCTCAGATTGTATCTCTTATCAAATTTATGCATCATGAACGTAGAGTACATGTTTGTGAACATTGTGTCTCCAAACACGATGACAAACACCCGTAACACAATCCAACCACATAACAGGGAAACTCTAGTCAAAAAGAAAATCTTCTGCTTAATTACCAAAACTTTCTGTTTACCAAAATCTGAGAGAAAAATTCAAACATCTACAGCCAGACACATTTCACATTCATCCAATGATTCACCCTACACAGTCTCAACAATGTATATGATGAGACAGAGAAACACATGAGAATTCAACTTTATTTTGATGCATTGGGGTGGAATTTCTATTTAATATATCTTTTGTGTAATTTCCTGGTATGTCAACCTTAACAATGAACAATGTATTACAAAAGCATTTTGTTTTAACATATGATTATGATTATGTTGGCTGCTAGTTTTAGTGAAAGGAATCTATCATTAAGTATTGGTTGTTTAAAGTGAACCTGTCCCCTGCACCCATGCAAGGTAAAGAAACAGGTTCACTTTAATGCTGGTCTCACCATCTCCATGTTCTTAAATTCCCTTTACTTACCTACTGCTCTTTCTCTTCCTTTTCATACGTTTTGGCCTACCTCCCCCTTATTTTTGTTCTCTCAGGAAGATTTATGGTGGGATATGGCAGGTCAATTTTAAAGAGACCCTGTCAGGTAACCAAATGGGATGCTAGTTTCTAGGGTCTACTACCCAACCACCATCCTCCCCCATCCCCATTCTATTTTCCAACCCTCCAGCTTCTGTAAGTGTCTTAGTCTGCCATACACTGGTCAAATTTTGGTTAAGTCCTTCCAACTCAGATAATATTTGCCCCATCAGGACTCCTCTTGAGCTGTTAACGTGGATGGAGGATTCAATAGTTTTGCCTCATTTAACCTGCAGGGTTGAGCAAGAAAAAACTCTGTATATGGTTCCCCCCACTGCAAGCAGCATTCCCTGCAGAGAAGGGATTAAGGGGCTGGAGGATCAATGCTATGAGACAAGGTTGCTGGAAGTGGGAAGATTAAGAGGGAACATGATTTTGATGTACAAAATGTTTGGTAGAGATGGCAACATCAGCAATAAACCTTTTACTGTAAACTCCCTAACAAAGACTAGAGGTCATCACCTAAAATTGGTGGAGAAAAGATTTACCCACACAGGGCGTAGGGGATTCTTTTTAGTCAGAGTGGTTACATTTTGGAACTCTCTGCCACAAGCAGTGGCATCAGCACAGAATATTGAATAATTTAAAAATCAATTAGATACCATCCTTAGAGACCGTAACATACAGTGGTTCAGGTACTCTTAAAAACTAAGACCACACAGGGACTCATATACAATTGCACAAACACACACAGACACACAAAGGTTGAACTTGATGGACCTGTGTCTTTATTCAACCTCAAATACTATGTAACTATGTAACTATGGATAGGAGAGTCAGGCCTCCAGAGAGGTGAGCAGACTACTTAATCTGTTGCAGAGAACTGGCCATTGCATTTGGTTACAGACCTGACTGGGTCTTTTTAAGCTTCTAACAAGCTTTTATAATAAGGAAAAGTGCAGCAACCCATCAGTCAGAAATCTTCAATCACCGATCTGAATACTTCCATTGAAATCTCATTAGTTAATATGTGTAACTGTGTTTAGATCATCACTGCTCTTTGGAGAGCCTTTCTGATAAAACATGTATATACAGTACACAATATCTCTAGCATTTCTAAATACATTTCATCGAATGAAAAATAACTACATCAACATGACCCATCAAAGATATAATTCTCATCACCAGCCCATCAGTCATTGGTTCACTGGTTTATTGGTTTATTTTGATTTAGTTCATCCTGGTGGCCCAGAGACAATTACCTGTTGCTGAAGTTCGTTTGGATCAATTTGAAGCCTCTCTAAGGAGCTACAAAGAATTCACCGCTACCCAGGATCAATGTTTACAGTAAGGACATTAGGCATTTATTTGTGGATTTCCACTGGAACTTTTTTTTATTAATAATACCAGAGCTGACTTATTTGCGACAGAAGTGCTTTCATGTAGGCTTCGCTTGGTCTATAGTCAGCTAGGCTAATTTAATAAAGCAGTAAAAATTGGAAGTGCAAAGTGCTCTTTTAGTTTTGTCTTGTTCATCCTCACGGTCTGAACAAGAACAAACGCTTTTAGTCATTTAAAACCCATTACAAGCATCTATAAGTAGAGCTAATATAAGCATCTGAAGCTGTAATCTGCTTAGCTGGGCTCAGAAGTGCAAGAAGGAGGTTGTGCTACACTGTACTTTCAATGAAAAGCCAGCCATACAGTGTGTGGTTTTTCTCATTCAGCCCAGCAGGATGGGGGGGAATCACCTCTGCCGGGCTATTGTATTGTCCCCTGTCCCTGGGTGTGCCCCTGTCAGTACTTTGTCAGCGTTGCGTTCCACTGCAAACGCAAAAAATAGAGCAAGCCTTATTTTTTTCGCTTGCAGTGGAACGGAACGCTGGCAAAGTTTTGCCACGCGTTCGATCGCACTGCCGGCAGGGGGGCATGGAAGCGGTGCCATTGAATTCAATGCACCGCCATGCCCCCTCCCGCCCCAAAACACGGGGGGAAGTTTCTCAGCGATCGCAGTGCGTTCCAGCAGCTACTGCTCTGGAACGCACACGCTTTCGGTGAGAACAAGGGCTCAGATAGGAAGTGAAGGGAAATATCCCCAATGGGATACACTTGGCAAAAAAAAAAAGAAAAGCTGTCAAAGGTTCAAACCCTTACTCTATCCACAACTAAGAAAAAAGTTTTGGCCTCAGTTCTAGCTCAAGTCTTATTTGTTACCTACACAAAGGTTTATATTTTGTAACTCCAAGATTATTTATAACCTGGTTTTAAAATAATAAATGTAGCTAGCATGCATACTGCTCTGCTGGGGAGCATGTTGATATAATCTAAATGATATCTCATCAAGTGTTTAAAGCTTGATGAGACGTTTAAAATATTTATTGTATGCAGTGTAAGTGCCTGACTTTGACCTGGATTTAGCCTTTTCCAGTCTCCTGTAGCACAAAGAGCCAATCAGTTGTGCTGTAGTGTTCATGCTGATAAGAGGAGAGAGCAGAGAAAATACCTAATCTGCTGCTTCTCCTTTCACCGTGAGGGACAAGGCTTATAAGTGTTTCTTAAATGTGATAGAGAAAGAAAATTAGGTCTTCTGCCCTGCCAGACAGGACTGTGTGGCAGAGCTGTGTAAATCGCAAGACTGAATGGATAGCATTACAAATCCTCTGGAGGATAAAACAGTCCCCGTCTATGTATTTAATCCGTGTAGTTAGCTGTTTGCCTAGAGTTTAGCTTTAACCTGTTCTAAATCAGAGAGATATTTGTTTGTGAACACTCATATATGAATACATTCATATATACATTTATATGAATACATTCATTGTGTTGCACAACCCTGAGATACATGATTGACATTGATAAATAACCTGGAAAAATAACAGCCCTCAAGAATGTATAAGAGCGCCTGCAATGTAAATTAAGTTTCTATAAATGAACTGTGTTGGCAATAGCAATCAAATTCCTTCCTTAGCAAATCAATGTGGGGTAAACAGGTGCAATAAATGTGAATTTGCTAGAACATAACATGTCTCAGAATCCTAATTGCGGCAGTCATCAATGGGGGAAAAAATCATGAGCCGATTTAGAAACACGATTTGCATTGCAACAAAGAGTGTCAGGTGTTCACCGGTAAAAATGATAGTTGGGCATTTAAAATGACAGTTGAAAGCTTATTGGGCACTATGGGCTTACTCTGAAAAATGAAGGCGAATGAATATCTGCTTTGTTGTACCTGCTGAGATCCATCCAAATCCTTAAAGAAGTGCTGTTACTGGTAGGATCTGCAGGTAAGAAACTTTACAACAGATTAACAAATAATGTAAACATGTTAAAGTAAGGCATGGTGCCTAACATATTGGAAAATATATTTAGGGTTTACATACACTTTACATTTCAAAAAGAACTGGAAAAATACTGGTAGTGTTCTTGGCTTCTGAGCCATGGATTCTCACTGGGGGAGGACAGATCTGGAAGTCCTGGTAACCCAGAATGTTGGGTTTTCCCACTGGTGCTTCAGATTGTGTACTTCATATATGACACAGCATCATCTGAATGGGTTACCCATATGAGTAGGGTAGAAAGGGATGCCAAGTTTCACCAATTGTGGTGAGTTAAGTTTCAGACCGGCGTCATGTTGGATTTTGTTCTGTACCTAGATTAGTCCTTAATGGTCCATACCTAGATGGTAAAAACCATGTTGACTGCAAACACAGACAAAGAGGGTTGTTGCTTCTCTGAAATGGCAGTGGGATTTTGTTCCTCTTTAACATCCATCATGGCAATCTTCCAGCTTGCTGAGAGTTTATCCAAACAGCATTCAGATGAAGAGCCATTTTAAATTAGAAACCAAACTGAAGGGTGCTCAGCATTTTTTTTTTTTTTACAAGAAGAAGCAATATATATATATTTAAAGTGTTTGGCCAAAACTTTTTAGCTGTGGATGTGGAGGGGGATGATTAAAACCCTTAAAACCCTTCAGGCTGTCCCACTGGAGCAAACACGATGGGACAACCTGATGGGTTGAGACTTGTCTGGTTGCCCCATTGGGGAGATTTCCTTTCAATTCATGTCCCAAAAACATAACAGGAGGGGAAAGGGAAGTCTTTCCAAAGCAATGGAAAATCCCCTCTTAGACAGATGTCACCAGAACTGCCATCTTCGATGGAAGATTTCTTTTCATTTCCTGTTCGAGTGACATCTGCAAATTTTGGATTTGCCATAAATTACTGTTCTTGTGACATAGTCACCAGCACAAATAGGCCTCTTTCACATGCACGCAGCAGGCTCTACCACCCTTTTGTAAAGCCATTGGTGGCCGAGTGGTGGTCTCCTGAAGCCTTTTTTTTCATGCTAAGAGGGATCTTACATTGAAAATGGTGCTGTCCCATTGACTTCATTTGGTAGCTTGACAGGTGGTGCCATCTGTCAACCTTGTCATGCCGAGTTAAAATTGCCACAACGCAAAGCATCGTGGTCACTGTAATGTGGACGGTTCTGAGCAGCCACCATGTCACATCACATTGTAGATTGGTGGTCAGGGGCAGTACACGTGGCTCAACAGCCTATTTTTACCCGGCCGTCTGTGTGAACTTAGCCACAGGAAGGGCAAATATTGTTAGCATGGACCCAGACAGCAATAACAACCTAAAGAGAGGTGCGAGCAAGGTGCTCAATATATATATCCTCAACTAAAAGAAATGATGCCCTTAATTAAGCAAAGTAGCTTAGATGTATCAAGTCTTTGCAAAACGGGAGACCCACAAACTGCAAAGTGTACACTCCATACAGCCTTGTGACCTGCAAAATGGTGGTGCTCGCAGTGATGACTCGGATGGCGCCCTGTGAAACTCAAGTTTTGTCTGACAATGTTATTAAATCGTCATCACATTATATCATATACCACCAAAGTTTCTTCAGGGCACTATTCAGGGCAGTCACTGTGTGGCCTTAAAGAAGGGACCCAGCATGGCCCCGAAACATTGTCAGTTTATCGTATTGAGAGTCGACTATGTGTGTGCTGGTGATTGTCAAATAAAACCACAAACTAAAAAGGGGTCACCCAAATTGAGAAGTCTTTGTTACAGCCAAACCAGAAAAGGACCCTTTAAGAGTCCAAAAACTCTTTTACTGATTTACCGATAAGGAAAAACAAAGGGCTGCCAAAGCGTTTCAGGGGCCAAACAGTCCCACCTTCATCAGAGCATGAGCTATCATCAACATAGTTTATAGACTCAGAGTAAAGATCTTGGATGTATTAATCAAAGCCATGGGAATGAGTATGTTTAATCAGCGGCAGAGCAACTTACCCTTCCCCACTCCATCCAAAACTAAAATGTTTGGGCTATAGATACGCTTTAACAGTTAGCAAAACTGAACATTTTATTGTACAGCAAGGCATACAATAATTACGCACACGCTGGTCAAGGCAACAGCAAAATAATAATGTCCTTCCTGTTCTTTCTTCCTTTACGCAGCTGGAAAATGCGTAGAATAAAATAAAAACACAATTGTGAGATTGTTTCCCGGAGAAGGGCACTGTCTGTTCTCTGCAGTTGTGAGTCATCGTAGAGGTGAATAATGATATGTCACCTTCACAGAGAAAGCATTGTTAGAGAACCCCTTCTATTCCTGATCCTTCCAGAGATGTTACAGCTGAGAGCAGCTGGAGAGAGATAGAGATCTCATTACATGGATGCAGCTAAATCTTACCTGCCTTGGAACTTTCCGCATTCTGACATCATTATATGTACTATCAGCGTGGCCCCAGAAAAGATGGAACTGCTTTATACTGCTTTACACCTTCTAGCACGGTGGTTCCTAATTCTGGTACAGGCTATATTTGTAAATGTTAGAAGATTATAGTGCAGGTTAAAGCCCCTATATGTCATTACTTTTATTATTACATTTGTTATAGTTTCATTATTATGACGGAAATGTGGAATGATGATTGTAAAAAGCAACCATTAAAGTCACAATGCAGCCAGGATACACTACCATTTCCACAAAGGCTCCTTTACATCTCCTTGTGGTAACATGTGGAAAAATGTGCGTTTACCATGGTGCTTTGTGGTGCTAATTATTTTCATTTCATTAGAGTATCTGCACTGCGGTGCACCACAACTCCCATGCCATGCATTGTGGTGTACTGCATGTCTGAATGGGTACTAAATGTATCAGTGACCAGGAATAGAACAGGGTACACCAAGAGGCTGGTGACTAGGAATGGAAACAGGGTACAACATGACACTGGTGAGCAGGAATGGAAACAGGGTACACTGTGATGCTGGTGACCAGGGATGGAAACAGGGTACACCATTCGTTAGTGCCCAGGGATGGAAACAGGGTACAACATTTGTTGATGTCCAGGGATGGAAATAGGGTACTCCATGACTCTGGTGGCCAGGGATGGTGGCCATTGAGTAAAAAATATCACAATTGCTTGATAGACCAGTTCCCCTCCACTGCTGATACTATGCTCTCCCTTCTGCTCCATTCACCTGCCAAAGCCCTATGATGTACCAAGTACACCTAGGTATGGGGGACATGTGACTCTCTTCCCTGCCTCCCATATTGCAGCACTGAATGTTCTGACCACCTATCACCAGGTATGAGCACTGCCGCCTGGGAACAGGTCCGAAACCCTTTATAAGCTCTTACCCAGTGCCAACCAGTAACCCCCACAAAGCTTTTTCCTGAGACATCTTCAGACAAACAGGGCATTGGGAGAGCGCAGGAAGGTAAGTAGCGGAGGGAGGTGGCTGTTGAATCAATCGGTTGCTTTGCCTTGCATTAGCAAAGTACCTGTAACTCCAGCTAAAACTGGTTTCTACTAATATGGGATAGAGTGGAAGAGAGTTGGAACCTTTATTAAGTTTTTATTGCTACAAATTTTACAAAGATCAGCACCAATCTATTTTTAAAGAATCAATTATTGGTGACTTGGGGGAAGGGGGACCCCACTTCATCAGGGCTACAGCATAACAAAGAGGTCTAAAATTATTTATTTTTTAAATATAGCATATACATCGACGATAAGTCCAAAAAACACAATACAATAGTGTAAGATCGTTGTCAGATAATAATAATAGATACAAAAACATATGTCAATGGGAAACCTTCTGGATATCCAATTTAAATACTTTGATTCCTGGTGGTTTAAACTAGATTTCTTTTCTTTTACTCTGCCAGATTCCGATTGCATAGATTCTTCCTGTACCCATCCACATTTCTCTGTAACTACCCAACCTTGAAACAACTTGTATTTATTATTAGACCGACTTCCTCTACCTACATGCTAAACACTTTGTTCCTCTTCACCAGATTCCAATAGCGTCATACCAATCCTTTATCCAGGTCTTCCCCAGTTCAATTATTTTACAGTACAGCAGCGAATCCATTTATATTAAATCTATTCACCACTTATTACATATTTTAACTTTATTTTGTTACACTTTATCAAATAAAATATGTTTTGTCTAATTTGCAATACGAAGATCTCTCTCTCTCTCTCTCTCTCCCCCATATTTACAACTCTAATTCCAGTCTATTTGTTCTGTTTTAGCTTTGAAGAAGGGAGTCACTTAGTACCTCTAAAATGGCTGTTTAAATTTAATTTCGTGACCAAAACTTACTTCTGAGCTGTAAAAATAGTCTGCCTTTGATTTTTCTACTATTTTTAAGATACTGTTCCAATGGCCTAGCTGTGGCCCCTGTGCTCTATATAGTGTTCCACCAACCCTTTTGTATATCACGTTTTTATGGTTTTTATTGGGGATTTTAGTAGTTAGGGCAAGCAGAGATAAATGCCAATTAGTAGGTAGGATGTGTGCCCCGATTCATGTTTGACTGTACATTTAAAACTGTGTTTTGTTTTATTCAGTGTGTCTGTCCAGAAGCTTCAGTCCCAGCCAGGCTACACCCTGTATGAGATATGGGAGGGAGAAGACTCCTGGAAAAGGTAAGTGCAATACCTTGATCGGTAGGAGAGTCCCTGACTCAGCCATACTGGCAAAGTAGATTGCAAGGGAGCAGCTCTCGTGATTGCATTCCCTACCAGTCCATTTCTATGGCTGCCATAAGCTCGAACCTACACACAGTTTTGCTAGAACTGAGACAAGTGGCCTATAAAGCTAACATAAGACCTGTAAGGATAAGAAGTTAGTGATTCTGCTACTTCAGCAGAAAAAAAGCAATTGAAGCAGCTCAGCCTGCAGTGCCTGTCCAAATGCTGGGCAGTTCTGATTTAACAAAGCTCCAGCTCATAAAATGGGCTACCTCACTGACCAATAGCAATATGTGGGTGGCAGGAAGGGGTGGGCATGCTTTGATACTACATGGAACCGTCTAAAATTTGGGCAGAGAAGGGGTGATCTGGGCAGAGTGGGAGTGACTCAGATTAAGTTGGGGTGAGTGGGACAGAGCGGGAGTGACCAGCACAGATTGGGGATGATTGGAACAGAGTAAGGGTGACTAGGGCAGAGCAGAAATGACTGGGACAGAGTAACATGTGGTACAGCAATGACATGTATTGCATTGACATGCAGGGAACAAAAGTAGTGTGTTTTCACTACATCGCAGCGCATATTATTGCCGTACCACACATTGCATGCTACTACTGTGCATCTACTATTTAGTCTACATGCTTTCTGCTTTCAGAAGATATGTAATGTTTGGGGGGAGTTAAGTAATTTTCCAACCTAAAACGTGCATTGTAGGCCTCAATCACACGAGAAACGGCAGCTATGTACAGCTCCGTGCTGCGTGCAGGGCCGTATCGGGCAGCTCCCGGGAAGGACAGGTGCTGCATGTGATTAGTACGCAGCCCCTGTCTTTCTCTATGGGACTACACGGCCGTACACTGACTACGCTCACCCGCCCTGCACGTCCATGCGGGTGTCAGTACTCGTACACTGACAGGATGGATCCTGTCTGCGTCCGAGCCGGGACACCCACACCTGTACGGACCTGCACTTGGGGTGAGCGTAGGGCGGGTACGGCTGCGTAGTCCCATAGAGAAAGACAGTGGCTGCGTACTAATCACACGCAGCACCTGTCCTTCCCGGGAGCTGCCCGATATGGCCGTCCACACAGCACGAAGCTGTACATGGCGGCCGATTCTCGTGTGAATGAGGCCTAAACAGGTGTAAAATGAATAAATTGCTTCGGCAGCGAAAAGGTTATAAGGGTTTGTCTGCTGCCACCTGGTGGTGTGATGGGAGATTAACAGGCACTTTTAGTTGAAACAACATTAAATAGAACAAACATGTACTATATGTGACTATCTTATGATTAAAACCATATTTACCTATATCTGCGTATGATTAAAAACTTTTCACATATATCTATCTTATAAATAATAATATGTTTATTCTTCCTTATAATTGGCCTCTATAGCCAATGTAAAAAACCTATCAAGAGCATTGAGAAAGCTTGTACATTGGTACATTGGTTATGAGCAGCATGTGTTGTGTAGTTAGTAACATGTCATATTTTTTTTTTTTTAATGTTTCACTATCATTTTGCACTCCAGCTGAAATTTTAAATTATTCTGACAGTGGGAGTTTCTATACCGGCTGCTAGGATAGCAAAGACGAGGCAGAGCTAAGATGATTGACACTTTATCTTTGCAGCCCCAACTAACCCTTTGCTTTTGCATGCATGCATTTGCACAGTGCTGCATTCGAATGCAAAAGTTAGAATTAACGCCTGTGTTTACAAGCCCTTACAGAAATAGTTGGAGCATGGGAACATCAGAGTCTCAGCGCTGATCTATGCAAGTAAAATAGAAAAGATTTTGGGAGTTATTCACAAAGCTGCCGAAGGCAGCCGAGTACATAACCCAGCCGAAGTGAAGTGAGCCGAGCTATGTTCGGCTATTCACTCCGGCTCAGTACGGCTGATTTCAGCCATACATTGGCCAAAATCAGCCGTGCACCGGCTGAAATCAGCCGTACATCGGCTGCCTTTAGCTGCACTTCAGTCAGCCAAACATGCTCTGCATGTTTGGCTGAGCCAAAGTGCAGAAGGACTTTGACTCAGCCGATCCAACATCTGGATCGGCTGAGCCGAAGCTTCGGCAGCTCGCTCGCTGCTGTTCGCCCCTATTATCATAGGGGCCTAACGGCAGTGAGTAAATAGCCGAATGCCACCGGGCGGCATTCTGCTCGGCTATTCTGCTCGGTACCTCTGTGGTACCGAGCAGAATAGAAAATAGGGAAAAAAGTAGAAGGAAAAAAAAAGGTTAAACAAATATATTTTTGAAATGAAAATAAATATTAAAATGAAAAAATAAGGTTTTTTAAAAAAAAAACAGAAACAAAAACAAGTGGGCTGAGCTAGCAGTGACAGCTTCCTATTGGCTGGCACCTGCTAGAGTCTTCTAACAGGTCCCGGCCAATGAATAAAAACTGGGTGGAGCGGGCCGTGACATCACAGTCATCTCCGGCCAGTTGTTAATGTTTAATGACAGATCAGCGTCCCCATGTCATTTGGGGACACTGATCTGTCATCACAACTGGGCGAAACCAGCCGTGAGATCACGTCTGGCTCTGCCCAGCTGTCATTTCGGGGGCTTACGGCCAGCCCTTTGGCAAGCCATTCGCTCTGCTTCGGGTGTCACTTCGGCTCAGTCGAGCCGAAGCACATGCCTTCGGCTCAGCTGAGCCGCTCTGCCGCCTTCGCCTGCTCCTAGGGCTATAGTGAATAGCCTGTACAGCAGCCCTTTGGTTCGACTGAACCGAAGGGAGGGCTCTGGCGGCCGAAGAGAGCTGAAGGATCAGCCGAAGTTACGACTGGATCCTTCGGCTCCTTTGTGAATAACCCCCTTTGTTTTTTAATAAAAAGCCATGAATGTAACTTTAAATAAAAATGTATTTTTAAGTCTAGATATTTTTAATGAAATGTCTCGGTAAACTTATTAGTTGTGACATTAGAAGCCGGGTCATTGTGTTCAGATCTGGAGGAAGGATGACGGAGCACAGTGAACAGCAGCTGATTTGGTAGACTACGTGCACCCGGCCACACTTGCTGAATATTGAGCTCATAAAGCATGCTGCACTGTATAATCAGAAAATCAATAAACCACCTGTGTGGCTGACAAAGAACAATTCCTAGCAACCCAATAAAACTCAGCAACAATCCAGACAGACAGCATGTGCCAGAGCTCAGCAGAACAACACACTGGAATCTCATAAACACAAGTCGTTTAAAGCGGAACTCTGGGCACAAACATTTTCATTTATATATATTTCTCACAAGACACAAAATATATGAATCCACTTTGTGTGCACCAAAATGCCTTTGCAAGTCTAGATATCACCGTGTAAAAAAGCAGTGACATCATCATGGTCCGTGCAGAGCGCAGAACTGTGGGAGGGGCCTAGCAGCTCCACCCACTACAGGCTGACTACAGAAAACTACAGGAGGGGGTGGAGACAAGACCAGTCACGCTGCACAAGGAGACAGAGCAGCAGTGACCGGTCTTTATTACAGGAGGGGCGGAAACAAGACCAATCACCCTGCAAAAGGAGAGAGAGTAGCAGTGAGTGGTCTTTATTACAGGAAGCTCCGAGTCTCACACTGGATTACTGCACAGATCTGGGAGAAATACACAAAGCTCACCAAAATTCAAATAACAATACACATGACTTTTGTATGAGGACAATATTTGCTTATCCCGGAGTTCAGCTTCATCCCACTTCCAGCCAAAAGGTTTTGTTTATTGAGTTTTGGACAGAGTTGGGGAATTACAGAACCTCTTCTAATTTTTATTGAGGTCCTTTTGCTAATTTTCTTCCTAACTTCCGGTCTACCTCATGGCTGTTACACAGAATAGGACGTAAGGGAAAACTACCTCACTCCCTATGTGTTTGCTGGTTGCCAAAGCAGGAAGTGAGGGGAATTTCTACGAAAAGGAACACGGACAGTAATAACACACCATTGTAGAGTGAAGTAGCATTACAACACCTGTCAGGGTTTTCTTGCTGTGTTTCGCCCATTAGGGAGATTTCCCCTCACTTCCTGTCCAAGTGACAACACAGGAACGCATTTCCGGGGCACGTAATGTATATATACACATACATATATATCATTAAACCTAGATCTTATTCAAAGTGATCAGAGTTTAATAATTCACATTTATTGCAGCATTTTAGAATTTTTCTTTTTTTCTTCTTTTTCTTCTTAGTCATCTTCAGTCTGTACAAAGCAAAGCCTTTCAGAGAGCATCCATCGATTGTCTGGAGGGCCCGGAGGAGATCAAGACCATGCTCTTCCCAGGTGAACGTCTTCAGAGGGTTTTACGGGGGAGGGAAGGGGGAATTTAAAAAGAAATTATATTTCACGTTTGGGTAGAGGCTGGCAGGTTGAATTTATAGATTGTGAGGTCTATGCAGGTAAGTTCCCGGCTCCACCCACCTTTTGTACCCAAATGTGCAGGCAGTACTACTGATTGGCTGACTCCACCTGGACAGCCAATCCGTAGCACTTCTTGCACACAGATCCTTCTCTGTGATTGGACACCAGAGCTCAATGCTTTGTGCACTTTTTCTGTAAAGCTGAACTCTAGACAGATATAAAAGAAATAATGCCATTATATAGTCAGTATATAAATAAATAAAAGCCCCCTTATCGATAAAAGAAAATTTTTTGCGTTCGTTAATTTTTTGCATTCAGGCTGCAGAGCATTGCAACTGTGATGAAGTATAGGTGCATTGCACAGGCTCCAGCAGAACTAGCCCAGGTCCATATTGAGGTATAATTATGGGGCTGCAGGAGGTAAAACAAAGGACAGCGATACGGTCCATGCAGAGTCCCTTTGCCAGGTGTCAGATAGGGACTTGAAGCCTTCCCATTCACAAATCTTGTGAATAGATCTGTGAATAGATGACCCAGCTGTCTGAGGAGAAACAGCCCGCAATTCAGGTAAATGAGGGGTGGTTTGAGGGTGGGGGGGTTGGACAATATGACCATGTTCAATGTTACACCCTAAATATGGGTGTAACATGAAACATACTCCCAAGGGTGGACTTTCCTTGATATATTTTCAGATTGAACTATTAAGTAATCTGCTTTGTTATCGATAATACATATATTTATTTAAATAATAATAAGAACAACAACAATAATAACAATATTTTTGTCATTATTATTAGTATAATAAAATATAACCAATGTCCTGTTGATTATTTTTTATACTAATATTGTTGTTATTAGTATTATAAATAATAAATACATAAATAATAAAAGTAATCAATGTCCTGTTATCCCCTGTGCACTCAGACTGGGAGCAGTAAGGCATGGCTGGCATGACAAAAAGAAAGAAGAGAGAAGACCTTATCAGTAGTCATCTGCTGTTGCTTCAGTGTCCAGTCATTGGAGGGGGGCAGGGAGATGACCAGTCTGCATTACTTAAATGCTGTACAGAAAAGTGAGGTCACTATCCTGGCTTAGCTGCCTAAACTACGTGACACTTCTAATCCTCTTGTAGTGAATTGTATTGTAACTGAAGTGTCTCCTCTTATTTTGTAAAGCGCTACACATACTGTTGGTGCTATATGAATCCTGTATTATAATAATAATAATAATAATCTTGGGTCTACCTGGACACATTGATAAACCTTTGACAGGTAAAACATCTCCCATATGTAGTTTGTATTGCACTGTTTGCCTACAGTTCAGCTTTTAATTTCCATTTCCAAGTATACGACGCCATGACAGCCCCTCTTATTTTTGTATTTGCAGCTTCCTGGTGGGTTTTTGAATCCTAAAAGGCCGCAGCCTGCCCTGGGTCTAAGCTCTGCATTGTCTATATATATATATATGGGATATCTTTGCGGTACAGAAGGAATTAACGCATCCGAGCGATCTCATTTCCATGTGGTTTGTTGAGTTCACACCTTTGCTCTGCTTTTATTTTTTTTTCCGTGATTCGGTTCTCATCTTTTTCTCTCGATAACTTTCCCACAAAGAATGTATATCAAGCTGCTTTGAAAGTGCAAATATTTAGAATCCTGAGACGTTGTGCAATAAAAATACAGTTGCTCTGTGTGTGCGTGACTTTATTTTCCATGTGGCGTTTCCTGATGAAACTATTGGCGGAAATTCTCGATGCCGCCATGTTTTTTTATTAAAGAGTCTCTATTGTCACTGGGAGGAAATAAAAGTGCCGTGTGGAAGAAGATCCATAGGGATGGCCAACCTGGGCAGTTCCGCTGTGGTGGAACTGCAAGTCCTATGAGGCATTGCAAGACTCTGAGGCAGAGGCATTATGGGATTTGATGTTTCTTCACAGCTGGAGTGCCGAGGTTGCCTACCCCTGATATAGCCCTCACACACACGGCCGTATTGATTCACGCAGCAAGATCCTGCATACGTTTTTGTCCGTATGAGCTAAGATCCGTACAATCTGCGTCTGGGCCCATTGTATGCTATAAGGGCCAATCACGTTGCTCCATTTTGATGTGTTTGTACTAACATTTACATACATACAGTCCATAGTGTAAATATATCCTGCCTAGTATATTCAGGGCTGACACGGGTGCAGAATGACCTGTCTGAACAAAGGCTGAGGCCAATCTGCGCCTGCACCACCTCTGCATACATTACTCATTCAGGGCCGGCATATAAACATCAATACTGGGTAATTAGCTGCACAGTGTCAGAGAACGTGTTTCCAGCCCAGCGTTGTGACTCTCCCTGCCAACTCTTATGTTGCTACTGTGTCTTGCAGTGACGTAGGGGTTAGTGGAAGGAACCACAGCACCCAGATGGTGACACACAGTGGTGTATCCAGGGTATGGCACATGTAAGTGGAACTGAATCCGCAGGGTTCACCCTTTATGTCAGATTCCCCTCGTACATCAAAGTCCTCAGGACTTTGATGTAAGGGGGCCTCTGATGTAAGGGGGGCCCTGGGGACTCTGCTATAAGGGGGGCTCTGGGGACTCTGATGTAAGGGGAGCTCTGGGGACTCTGATGTAAGGGGGGCTCTGGGGACTTTGATGTGAAGGGAACTCTGATGTAAGGGTATCTCTGGGGACTCTGATGTAAGGGGAGCTCTGGGAACTCTGATGTAAGGGTAGCTCTTGGAACTCTGATGTAAGGGGGGCTCTGGGAACTCTGATGTAAGGGGGGCTCTGGGGACTCTGATGTAAGGAGGACTCTGATGTAAGGGAGGATTCTGGGGACTCTGATGTTAGATGTAAGGGGGTTCTGATGTAAGGGTAGCTCTGGGGACTTTGATGTAAGGGGGTGCTCTGGGAACTCTGATGTAAGGGGGTGCTCTGGGAACTCTGATGTAAGGGGGGGCTCTGGGAACTCTGATGTAAGGGGGGGCTCTGATGTAAGGGGGGGCTCTGGGGACTCTGATGTAAGGAGGACTCTGATGTAAGGGGGACTCTGATGTAAGGGAGGATTCTGGGGACTATGATATAAGGGGGGCTCTGGGGACTCTGATGTAAGGGAGGATTCCGAGGACTCTGATGTAAGGAAGACCTCTGGAGACTCTGATGTAAGGAGTGCTCTGGGGACTCTGATGTAAGGGGAGTTCTGGGGACTCTGATGTAAGGGGGACTCTGATATAAGGGGGGCTCTGGGGACTTTGATGTAAGGGCAGCTCTGGGGACTCTGATGTAAGGGGAGCTCTGTGGACTCTGATGTAAGGGGGACTCTGATATAAGGGGGGCTCTGGGGACTTTGACGTAAGGGGGGCTCTGGGGACTCTGATGTAAGGGGAGCTCTGGGGACTCTGATGTAAGGGGAGCTCTGGGGACTCTGATGTAAGGGGGGCTCTGGGGACTCTGATGTAAGGGGAGCTCTGGGGACTCTGATGTAAGGGGGGCTCTGGGGACTCTGATGTAAGGGGAGCTCTGGGGACTCTGATGTAAGGGGGGCTCTGGGGACTCTGATGTAAGGGGAGCTCTGGGGACTCTGATGTAAGGGGGGCTCTGGGGACTCTGATGTAAGGGGAGCTCTGGGGACTCTGATGTAAGGGGGGCTCTGGGGACTCTGATGTAAGGGGAGCTCTGGGGACTCTGATGTAAGGGGGGCTCTGGGGACTCTGATGTAAGGGGAGCTCTGGGGACTCTGATGTAAGGGGGGCTCTGGGGACTCTGATGTAAGGGGAGCTCTGGGGACTCTGATGTAAGGGGGGCTCTGGGGACTCTGATGTAAGGGGAGCTCTGGGGACTCTGATGTAAGGGGGGCTCTGGGGACTCTGATGTAAGGGGAGCTCTGGGGACTCTGATGTAAGGGGGGCTCTGGGGACTCTGATGTAAGGGGAGCTCTGGGGACTCTGATGTAAGGGGGGCTCTGGGGACTCTGATGTAAGGGGGACTCTCATGTAAGGGAACTCTGGGGACTCTGATATAAGGGGGGCTCTGGGGACTCTGATGTAAGGGGAGTTCTGGGGACTCTGATGTAAGGGAGGGCTCTGAGGACTTTGATGTAAAGGGGGCTCTGATGTAAGGGAGGGCTCTGGGGACTTTGATGTAAAGGGGGCTCTGATGTAAGGGAGGGCTCTGGGGACTTTGATGTTAAGGGGGCTCTGATGTAAGGGAGGGCTCTGGGGACTCTGATGTAAGGGAGGGCTCTCGGGACTCTGATGTAGGGAATCCTTTGGGGACTCTGATGTAAGGGGTGCTCTGGGGACTCTGAAGTAAGGGGGACTCTGATGTAAGGGGAACTCTGGGGACTTTTTATTAAAGATTTGAGTTGATATTATGGTAAAGTTACCTATAATATGGGTGTTAGATTTTGGAAATGGGCACATTTTAAGTGCTTGCCATTATTCACTATTCTCTGTAGCTACGCCTCTGGTGACACTCTGACATAGTAGCAGCACCAGATTTAACTCACCACTCGACAGACATGTAAGTATCAAGTTTCTGCTTCCACATGGTGCCTTTACGTTCATTTTCTCCCAGTGGTGACAGGGTGGCTTTATCATTTCCAGCCAATGAGTGATCAGCGTGATAAAGCTTGTAATCTATGCAAATGATTGTAGTTTTTATTGGGTTCCTTATATCAGGGTTACAGTATAAACAGGAAGCAACATACAAAGTATATGCTGTTGTACTACCTAACACAAACAGTAAGTTCCTGCCTATAATAAAATATTACAAACAATTATAGTAACCTTGATGAAAATAGTGACAATAATAATAGCAACATGAGCAATAATAACAGCTGAAGTTGAAAAATTTAAGTCGGATCAAAATGAGATATTGTGATTGTATGTATTTTGTACTTTCCCATCCAACCAGCAGGTGGAGCTCCCAGCTCCTTTTCACATGTTTTTCAGACTCTCTTTAGCTCCTGTGGAAAAAAAAAGCTGTTTACAGAACTCAATAGCTCAAGCTGAAATTTACAGACATATCTAAATGAGACAGATCAGCTCCTCCTTTATCTCCCTGCTCATCCTTGCATGCTCAGAGGTGTATCTACAGCAAATGGTGACGTCACTGCGTGGGAACTGGTAATAAACAGTCTTTACATATAATTAGGGATGCACCTATACCGATACTAGTATCGGTATAGGTACTGATACCGAGTATTTGGGCAAATGCTCGCGACGAGAGAGCATGGAGCCAGCTTCTTGTGTAATGACTCGCCGCCTAGCTTCCTGCTTGGGAAGCTGGCCAATCAAGAAGCCAGGCGACGAGTCACTACCCGTCACGCGGCTACCTGATTGGCCAGAAAGCCGGGTCTATGCGTCTTCGTCACCTGGTGATGAGGGAGCATGGAGACGGCTTCCCTGCTAATCAGGAAGCCGGGTGGCGAGTAATTATCGGTAGTCCCTTGAAGGGACTACCGGTATCGGTATTCCGTACCGGCAAGTACCGAAATATCTCTACATATAATGTTATTCTTCTGCACTGTCTTCTACAATGTTACAGTCCTGCATTCCTGATTGCCCATTACATTCATCATTCCTTTGTAAAGACTCTGCTGTGTAAACCTGGCGTGGACATCAGACCATGGTTGGCTTTACATACACAGTCTGACCATCTCATAATGTCTCCTGGACCAATTACTGCCCCTAAAGTGGAGTGCTCTAGTGTCAAGTAGGGCAATGGTGGGGGGCAGGGAACCGCATGCTCTGCCCTTGGGAAAACAGTAACGATTAAGTAAAGTTTGCTCAATCATTTTGATTAACATCCGTTGTGAAGTGATTTCTTCTTATTTCCTGTTGCCTGTCCAAGACAGGAAGTGAAGCTTAGATTCTAAGGTGTAACTCATCCGCTGTGCAGTTCCATTGAGCGTTTATTTAGGAAAAGACTGAAATGAAAAAGCTACTGCTGCGCTTCCTTTTTAGAAACACAGAATTCTTTATAAAACCAGTTATATAGAGGAACCTTCTAACAAATGTTGTTATCTAAAATGAGGATTTAATATTAAATTAAAAATGATATACAGCATCAGTTTAAAAACGTAATAAATTATAAAATTGACCCAACACCATTATAGCTTCCACGTCGGCTGTCCCATTTAATTATATCAATAGCCAGACATAGATAAATCACTGGAACGGGTGATGCTTATGTTAAAGTAGACCGAGCATCATATTTTTCCATGATAAGTGCATGCATGCTAAGTGTAAGACATATAGGTATTTATTACCTCTCACAGGGATCATGGTACTCCCCCTGACAATGCCTTCCTCTGCTTTTCTTTTCGGGAGATGTGCATTTCATGGCTGATATTACAAATGTCTGACACAGATGAGCCCCTGCTGCAGCCTCTTACCTACAATGCTCCAGTGTGATCCCCGGGGAGGGGAGGAGACTGCGGAAATGCTTCCTACTGCCTGCAGCAGACTACAGCAGAATAATGACATCATCTTAGCCTAGGCAAGGTCACTAGACTGAAGCCAAAGGACTACTTTTTAATGATAAAAGTTTCAGCTATTTGGAGAACGCTGCTCCTCCTTAGATAGAGTACAGTGAGTGAGTATTGTCCCCCTAGGACAGGAAGTGTGTTACTGGCAGGATCACCAGGAGAAAATAAAGGAATATACTCTAATGCATCCACCACATCTGAAGGCTGCTCAGCTACAATACATTACATCTTTCTTCTTGGGTTTAGTTCTACATACACTGCCAACCTAATAACCAGGATCATCCCTACAATGAGGTAGCATGAGGGGGTTCCCTCAGATGGCATCTCACTGGGGGGCAGCCAGGTGGCGGTGGTGGGGATGGCTAGGGGTAGCCGGGTGGCAGTGGTGGGGAGGGCAAGGGGGCAGCGGGGTGGCAGTGGTGGGGAGGGCAAGGGGGCAGCGGGGTGGCAGTGGTGGGGAGGGCAAGGGGGCAGCGGGGTGGCAGTGGTGGGGAGGGCAAGGGGGCAGCGGGGTGGCAGTGGTGGGGAGGGCAAGGGGGCAGCGGGGTGGCAGTGGTGGGGATGGCAAGGGGGCAGCCGGGTGGCACTGGTGGGGATGGCAAGGAGGCAGCTGGGTGGTGGGGATGGCAAGGGGGCAGCCAGGTGGTGGGGATGGCAAGGGGGCAGCCACAATGTCCCAGGTTGCTAAGAGCAACCTCTGACACTATGTGCATTGCTGCTCAGCTCACTGACATCATCAGTTGCCAGGAGCTGAGCAGACGCTCTGGCTTGCATCCCATCTAGCACCTGGCAACCAGTGATGTTAGTGAGCTGTGCAGGACGCCGGACAGAGCCGCCGACAGCGCAGTTGAGCGCACGCCTTCCCCCCTCCAGCACTGACCATTCCTTGACAGCACCCAACCCCCTAAAGTCCCGTGCTATGAGAGTGTTTCAGGTCATTAGAGACTGCACAGAGCCTACTATTATCAGATGGACCCTGCCTGGGAGACTTGCAATGAGATAAGGGGATCAATGTGTGTTAATATATTAGAGATTGTATATACATTAACCCGCTTTGATAAGATTATTTGCATCAAGCTGATCTCTTTCACATTTCTAGAAAACATTAGGCCATGGTTGATTCCTCTTTAAGCATGTGAGCCGGAGTAACCCTTAATTAGTGAATTGGATCACATTATATAAATCTGGCATGAGTTGGAAAAACAGGTTCTTCAGCTGCGGCAGCTGGCAACGCAAGCAGGGTAGGACGGGATTAAATGCAATTAACCAGACTGGCATGACAGTGATATATGTTTATGCGTTACAGCTGAATGCCAGGCAAGCTGCTATACACACAATTAAAATACTTATTTGGAAATGGTTTTACAGGCTAATAATTTGTAATTATGTAAATAATCTTATGATGTAGGTAACCTGCCAGACAGTACAGCCAGCTGCTTGACCTCCAGTGCAAAAGCAGCAGCATTTGTGGTCAGGGACAACCCCCCTCCCCCCCCCTTCAGGCTGACTGGATAGTAAAAGAAGCAATAGTTTATCACTCAGTCTGCTCTATCCTACTGTCAGCATGTTCCCTATCAGCACCTGATTGGCTCCCAGTGTTGACTTCCTCTCTGTGAGAGGGCTGCTGTGTAGGGGATGTCAGAACTATTGAGGCTAAAGAATTGGACAATAAGGCCTATACATTTTTTTCTACACATTATAAGATGGCAATCTGAAAGCCATTTTGTAATACTAACAGATCTAAATGGAACTTAAGTTATGAGTTCCGGACAAAAATTTTCAGAAATGTTTCTTGGAAACTTATCCCACATCGTAAATCGTGAGAAAATCATTAAAATGATACAAAACAGCCAGGAAGTTATACTTCTCCGGTTATGGTTGGTGAGAAGTGTCATCTACGAGATATGGACTGGCCTTGAGCTAGGCTGTGTTAGAATCACACATATTGTCTAACAATGGACAACAAGGTCTTTGATTAATGTCTTTTCATGAATGAGAAAAAGAAAAATAACAAGCACGTTATAAAGTTGTCTTAGATACAATTATTATTGAACTAACCATATTAGCAATCATTTCAATTGTATTATTAGTATGGCATGATGCATTAACATACTTAATGGTATACTGATTTTTTAAAATATATATTCTTATAATATTCAACCTATATTCATTATATATTGTGTGGTTATACATATTAGCATATATAATCAATTTGATGTGTTTATGTTTTAAGTACAAATTAGGTTGGGTATAATGTTATATCAGTTGACGATTTTAAGGTAACCAATGTGTCGGCAAATTGCATCTCAATCTTATGTTGAAGTTTTAAAGAAAGGTCCAAGAGTGATTTCTAATCCAACATTGCCCTCTTCCGGTAGTCACAGGGATCGTGTTAGAAAGTCCCGCCCTTCTGGCATCATAATTAAAAGTAAAAGATAAGCAAACCAAACCAGGCCCACATTTTGGGGTGATAAAAAGTTAGGAGAAGAATATACGGCATTATTCTTAGGGGGTCGGATGATTCTTCTTCTTGATACTGAATTCTTCTTCTTCATACTGGATTATTCTTTATACGAGAGTTTCTTCTTCATACGGGAGATCTATATACACACGAGAGGTGGAGATCTGAAGCTGATTGAAGGGCTGTCTAAGGGAACCGGCACAAAGCTGAAATCTTTCAGACAAAAAGATCTAACATTTTTGGTAAAGTATCATTTCTATTTATCTGCAGGCAATTGATAGCCATATACATCTGACTAAACCATTTGGTCCTAGTAGCATCAAGATTTGAATATAGATCACTCTAACTGCAGTACGACCGGTCTCTTTTCCAATCTTGAGAGGGAAATACACATATATGTATATCTCTCTGAAACTGATTTCAGTTTCTAGTCTATGGTGCGGTTGTGGTGTATACTTAAAAATTAAAAATAATTTAGTGGAAGTTTGTTTTAGCCTTAAATAGAAACTTGGCTAAGAGCCAATTCTGTGCATGATATATCTTGTGCAGTATACATTTTGAGCTGTTGAATATCTGTTGTCTGAGAGAGATCACGTGTCAAATCTGTACATTGTGTTGTTACATTCTGCTGAGCTAATGATAAGCTACTAATTGCATTCCAGGAGTTACTGAGTTTTGTTTCATTTATATTTGAAATAATATCCTGTGGTTTTATTTTTCTCATTATCTGTGTTGATCAATATTATTGAAACTTTGATCCAATTGATTTCTTGTGTATCACCAATTATCGTTTGATTATCATTTTTGCACTGATTCTTAGTTAATAAATATATACATTTTTGCACAGCTATTGCATTCATTTTTGTCTTCAGGTTAGCCCAAATATATGAACTTGAGTTATTATTTTTGTTGATTTGTGAAAATAAGTTGGGAATCTCCTTAATTCCAGATCCTGGCCTATTTTCATAAATAGAGAACTGTTTATTTTATCAGAGTAAACATTCTGACAGGGACTATAGTAGGCTGCTATCTAGGCAAATCCATCTGTTTACAATAGATCCATTTACAAATATATTTAAAATAAACCTGACCTCTTAGCAACAGTGCCGGAGTCCAGCTTTCCTGTCTTTACATGTTTTTTGTGTCCCTGTGGCTGTACATGGGGTCTCTACTTCTACCCAAGTCCAGATTAAACCTCAATATAAAGTCAATGATTCCACCAGCAAAATGCCTAATCATTTGTGTGTAACTGCAGGGCGGAAAATGTCCTGTCCACAGCTGATTGGGCCGGCACTGACAGTGTCCTACCAGGTTTAGACAAACTCAAGTTCAGACTGAGCCTGAGCTCATCCCTACTCTTTGGTCAGGGCTCTGGTGGCCATTTTTGACAAACATGCTTTTGATTGAGATGCAGCACTTTCCTTATTTGCTACTCAACACAAACCCCTGTATTGAAATTTTAATGGGTCTCAAAATTTGTTCCTGGTGGGCAGAGGTGGGAACTTGCCGGAAATGACACGGCAATTTGGGAATTTGTGATCTGTATGATGGGTCAATAACGAAACATTTACATTGATCGAATAGTATTCATACAGTGACAGTGACTGACACCGCACCTGGCTCCCACCTACTTCACGTATCTGCCTGTAGGTGGCCTTTCCAGTGACACTTACAGTGCCTGTAGGGGGCAATGTCACTGGGTTGGTGTGTGCACTTTGCTCCCACCTATCCACCATTCCATTGACACTGGAAATGCATCTGGCTCCCACCTACGGGCACTGTTATTGTCAGAGTCAATGGAATAGTGTATAGGTTAGATCTAGGTGCACTGTCAGTGTCAAGGAATGGGGGATAGGTCGGAACCAGGTGCCTTGTCAGTGTCAATGCAATGGCAGCTAGGTGGGAGCCAGGTGAACTGTCAGTGTCAATGGAATGGTGGATAGGTTGGATCCAGGTGCCCTGTTATTGTCAATGGAATGGGGGATAAGTTGGATCCAGATGCACTGTTATTGCCAATAGAATGGTGGAAAGGTTGGATCCAGGTGCCCTGTCATTGTCAATGGAATGGGGGATAGGTTGATCCAGGTGCACTGTTATTGTCAATGGAATGGTAGACAGGGGGGAATCCGGTGCACTGCCAGTGTCACTGAATTGGTGGATAGGTGAGAATCAGGTGCACTGTCAATGTCATTGGAATGGTGGATAGGTTGGAGCCAGGTGCACTGCTATTGTCAATGGAAAGAGGGATAGGTTGGATCCAGTTGCCCTGTTATTGTCAATGGAATGGGGATTAGGTTGATCCAGGTGCACTGTTATTGTCAATGGAATGGTGGACAGGGGAGAATCAGGTGCACTGACAGTGTCAATGGAATGATGGATGGGGGGGAGCCTGATGCTCTGTCAGTGTCACTGGAATAGTGTACACACAGTGCACCCACATATCCACCATTCTGTAGACTCCAGGCCTATCCTTTAAGCCTCTTCCACTTTTAAAAAAATAACTATTTGGAGAAATTTCTAAAAGTTCCCAGGTACGCTGGTGGGCATAGTGTCCACATTAACCTATCCCTACAAATAAAAATAAATGGTGTTTCCCTATCAATACAAACAGGGATTTTCCTACACAGGTGATACAGGATGCTAAGACGCTCTGCAAACCATGGAATCCAACAACATGAACTTATGAAATGAGATTAAACCTGAACTTTTTCTTTTTCCTTGCACCAGGCTGTTTTCTTGTAACACTCGAGTTCAAAGTGCACAGCAGGTATGACACCTCTGGGTGTGTATGTTGTTTTGTTTTTTTTTACAAGCAGTCGAATTCTGGCTTTCACCCAGACAACTGGCCAACCAGTTCCTCGTTCAGTTTCAGGTTACAACAAGGTGATCATATCATATGGTAAGGAGGCGGTAATCACAGCAGGTTATAAAGCCAGCCGAGAATTCAGTTTCGCAAAACTCATCTCTTCCTTTATTAAGCCTGTGACTGAGAGATAGCTACAAGGTGAGACCCAATCGATGGAGTACCCACCAGGCCTGGTACCAGGAATTGGCTTATGTTTTTACCCAAATTGTTATAAAGATAATTGTTAAAAGATTTCCTGAAGTCACACTGAGGCAGCGACTGTACATTGGATTTGTAAGTTCAGGGGTTAGAAAGGATGCAAAATAATACAATGTTACAATGGTAGATACCTACTGTACCTAGTGACCTATCTATCTATCTATCTATCTATCTATCTATCTATCTATCTATCTATCTATCTATCTATCTCTCTATTCATCTTCCATTAGTCAATCTGTAATCTATGAATCTGTCCATTTCTTTATCTATTGTTATCATCTTTTGACCTACTACTGCCTGTCATCTGTTAATTTGTCTATTGTACAATCTGTATCCTTTTATTTATCTATATTCTATTGATATGTTTGGTTTTGTGTCTATCTATCTATCTATCTATCTATCTATCTATCTATCTATCTATCGGGTGTAGTAGAGTTGTGTGTTGATCTACAGGTCCGGTACAGATCTGCAGGGTGTAGTAGAGTTGTGTATTGATATACAGGTCCGGTACAGATTTGCATGGTGTAGTAGAGTTGTGTATTGATATACTGGTCCGATACAGAACTACGTGTTGTAGTAGAGTTGTATATTGATATACAGGCCCAGTACAGATCTGCATGTTGTAGTAGTGTTGTGTATTTATATACAGGTGCGGTATAGATTTGCATTTTGTAGTAGAGTTGTGTATTGATATACAGGTCCAGTACAGATTTGCATGGTGTAGTAGAGTTGTGTATTGATATACAGGTCAGTTACAGATCTGCATGTTGTAGTTGAGTTGTGTATTGATATACAGGTCCAGTACAGATTTGCATGGTGTAGTAGAGTTGCGTATTGATATACAGGTCCAGTAGTAGATTTGTTTATTGATATACAGATCCGGTACAGATCTACATGGTCTAGTAGAGTTGTGTAATGATATACAAGTCCGACACAGATCTACATGTTGTAGTAGAGTTGTGTATTGATATAGAGGGCCAGTACAGATCTGCATGGTGTAGTAGAGTTGTGTTATGATATGTATGGGTCCGACCCAGATTTGCATGTTGTAGTAGAGTTGTGTATTTATATACAGGTCCAGTATAGATTTGCATGTTGTAGTAGAGTTGTGTACTGATATACAGGTCCAGTATAGATTTGCATGGTGTAGTAGAGTTGTGTTATGATATGTATAGGTCCGACACAGATTTGCATGTTGTAGTAGAGTTGTGTATTTATATACAGGTCCAGTATAGATTTGCATGGTGTAGTAGAGTTGTGTATTTATATACAGGTCCAGTATAGATTTGCATGGTGTAGTAGAGTTGTGAATTGATATTCAGATCCAATATATATTTCTTTGCATAGTATAGTAGCGTTGTGTATGGATATACAGGTCCTGTATAGATTTGCATAGTATAGTAGCCTTGTGTATGGATATACAGGTCCGATACAGATCTGCATGGTGTAGTAGAGTTGTGAATTGATATTCAGATGCAGTATATATTTCTTTGCATAGTATAGTAGCGTTGTGTATGGATATACAGGTCCAGTACAGATCTGCATGTTGTAGTAGAGTTGTGTATTGATATACAGGTCAGGTACAGATCTGCATGTTGTAGTAGAGTTGTGGTTGTATTAAAATTAATTATGCCCTATATGGTTAAACTTCGCACCCTAGTATACACTGCGGCCACTGGAGCAACAGAGCTTGATATCTGATCCATAGCACCTGCAGTGGTTGTGTCGTAGTGTGTGCTGTGTAATTGGAGACTAGGTCTACTCTCTATGCAGGAATGTGGATATAGGTTGTTAAACATAATCTTCTGAGTGGAATTTTACAGTGTGGATGTACCTGTAGATGTGTCATCTGTAGCTCTAGCTCTAGTTGTTCAGTATCTTTACTATTACGTATTGATGTTTACTCTTTGTAAAGCCGCCTAACGCCCATCAGAGATACTCTCTCATTGGTACTGTACGTAGAGTCCTAAATTCAGACACAGTGTAAGATTTCCATTGGACATATCCCACTCAGAGTGTATTGTTTAATACAGTAAAGTGAACCTGTCATGATGAGAATTCTGATATTGCCATTGCTGGCCTCCTTCTGAAAATTCCCGTTGTTCTTATGCTGATCCTTTGGCTTCAATACTTTCTGAGCTACCTACCTGGAGCAATTGTACAGGTCAGGTAAGTCAGAACAGACCTTGATACCTGATCTTGGTCAGTGACCCAACTTTTTAAAGGCAAAGGAACAGCATAGCCAACCAGCATATTTACATATAGAGGATAGCCATGGCATTCCAGACCTGTCCTCAGTCTTCTGGTCAATTGACACCCAGCATCACTCAACCCAGAAGACCGCATGCATTCACTGTGCAGTGGAGCACAACATTGAGGGCCATCCAGCTTGCAGAAAAGGTGACTGTGACCAGTCTAAAGACTTCAGAAACGGGGGAGTATTTTTAAAAAAATTGCATAAAATACAGCCTAGGGAACATTCATGGGGATAGGGGGGCAGTGGGGGAACTGTGGACAGTGGGGAAGCTGGACATTCTGTCACCCAGGGCAAAGGCTCAGCCCCCCCTCACCCCCCCAAGGGAGAAGAAGTTCTTCAACCACACATCTGATGGCACCCATCCTAAAGTGGCAGCAGGGGGGGGGGGGGCCCCCCCCCCCCCCCCCCAGCCCCTCCCTAGCTTCGGCCCTGACTGTGGAGATCGGAGTTGGGCTTAAAATTATAATTACCCTTGGAGAAAAATGGAGTACATCTTTAAGGGCAGGCTGCTGAAGCTAGCCAAAGTAATGCTGATAATGGGTAATGCTAATATGTTCAATATAATTATCCTCCTGGCACTGTTCATAGAAATAATAGTGCAGGCTCAAAAAAATTATTTGAAAGATGAATTAATAATATAAGCAAGTTTTTGCAGCGAGTTCACAGATTAGTCAGTTACATATAGTTACCTAGTATAGTTACCCAGGGCTGGAGTTATTAAAGGGATAGAGACTATTTACTTAGCAAGGTGAATGTTCCCTATATAAAAAAAGGTGTGTTCTCTTCATTAAGCCAGCTTTGTTTTGTTTTTTTAGCTGTCTTGCATATGATTGCATATCCCAAATCCTTATTCACCAACATTGGTGTTGACTCTAAAGGAGTAGAGACTGTTCATTCAGCAAAACAAAATTTATTAAATAGGGTGAACCTGTGTTCACTATGAATACACAATCTTTTGCAAGGAAAATGGATTTAAAAAAAAAAGATTTTTGCTATGGCATAATTTGGCATTTAAGTGTATTTTAAAGTTCACTCTATTACTATCATTCACTTAGCACCATATGAACATTTACTTTGCAAAGTAAACAGCCTCTACTCCTTTACTAAATCAACCTCATTGTCACCGATTAAGCTGGCTAGACATCACTAGAATTTCCTTAGAAAAAAATTGTTCGTTCCATTTTCTCATAGTTGATGGGGTTACATCCACTATTCATTTTGACTGTAAAAAAAAAAGAGAAACGGCAAAAGGATGTATTATAAATCTCTGATGGCATTATGAAAAGTTCTGAAGATATTTTCCGTATGAAAGTTCGATCAAAAATATACCAGCGTATGGTCAGCATTAGTCTGGGTGCTGACTGCAAAAACAAAACAAAACCCTGCTATGAAAAAAATAGATAGATAGATAGATAGATAGATAGATAGATAGACAGACAGATAGATAGATAGATAGATAGATAGATAGATAGATAGATAGATAGATAGATAGATAGATAGATAGATTAGGTTTATCGGTATTGAGTACGAGTACTAATATTCATATTTCAGTATTTTCCTCTGATTGGCAGTGCCGTAGGGGAACATGGAGCCGGCTTCCCGGCCAATCAGGAAGCCGGGCGGCTGGCAATGTCCCAGCTTCCTGATTCGCCGGGAAGCTGCCTCCATGCTCTTTAGCCGGCTCAATGCTGATTAGCTAGGAATCCGGCTTCCCGGCCAATCAGGATTGAACCAGCCAAATTACATGGAGCAGGCTTCCCAGCCAATTAGGAAGCCGGGCAGTGGGTAATGACTCGCTGCCCGGCTTCCTGATTGGCCGGGAAGCTGGCTCCATGTTTCCCTACAGCACTGCCGGTCAGAGGAAATCTTCCTCTGACCAGAAGTTCCCATATCGGAGCATTTGGGCTAGTACGAGTACTCACCCAAATACCCAGTATTGGCACAGATACCGATACAAGCATCCCATATATATATATCTATATAGATCTATATAGATCTATATAGATATATATACAGTGTCTCTCCCGATACAATATTTGTTATTCATTCCCATAATATTGGTTCTTGTGACTCAGCTAATGAGGGGCAAAGTCTATGCATTGCATTATAGGTTGTTGCATAGTTCTGACGGTGAAAAGTTTGTGATTTTCAAACTTTGCAAATCCTTGAAGTTCTCTGCAGATGCTGTGCAATATGTAATCATTGTTACTCAGCTATGAGTTTCAGACTATTTGTAGTCAGATAGATAAATCCTCATTCAGTTTTGTTAATTATTACACTTTGCAAATTGCACTTTGCCTTCTAGCAATCTTGTGTCCTGTCTATAGATCTTCACATATGTAAATATACCTAACAAACAGTAAATGAGCTTTAAGACAAACCCTCACTGACCTCTGTAGCTGCAGGAAGTGTGGAGCAGTTCAGGATGAGCAGAGCTGCTGAGAGAAGGACTTAGATGACTTCAGTATTTCTACTATGGAGTTTGAGGATAAATTGCTCCACAGTGCCTGTAGCTACAGAGGTCAGTGGGTGCTTGTTTGAAAGCTCATTTAGAGCTTGTTAAGAATATGTAAATCTTGTACAATCAAATTGTTGGGTGTATGGCCATCTTAGAATCCATGTACATCGGCATGAAAGCCATGGAGCCCGGTTTCTTGTTCCTGCCTTTTACATTGACAGCTGTTTTTGGTGCAGTAAACTCTATAAATGGGTGGGCACAATAACAGGAAGATCTAGAAATACTTACAGGGATTAGGGCCGACACTCACCTTTAGAACAGCTTCAATCCCTTCCAGAATGCTGTCATACAAGTCCTGAGCTGTGTGTACCATTCTTTAAGAAGAAAAGCCTTCCCTTGTTTGAGGGATGACAGAGGTGGGGCCCCTGATCTTCCATTTTAAGTGAATGTAAAGGCAAAACTTGTTTTTTTTATGTTTTGGATAGAATGGGGGCAAAGGTGAGACCCTCTGTCTGTCAAATGCTAGGGAGAGTCACCCCTCTGTTTTGTCCTGGTGACCCCAGACAGAGAGTAAAGGGAAATCCAAAAGGTTGTCATCAGAGCAAGAGGTGAAGGAATACCATCCAATGGGGACCAAGGTTCCAGTGACAACTAAGATGGGAATTCCCTTCACTTTAACAAGATTTTCCCTCATTTCCTTTTGAGTCTCCTGGACAGAAAGTGAAGGGAATCCTACCCAAACAGCAAAAAATAGGAGGGTTTTACCTTTCATTACAACATCCAAAGCTAATAAAATTGGCCATGCATACAGTTTAAGGAAGCAATACAGGCAGTTCAAAAATAAATCTAAAGCCAAGACTTTGTCTTATGTTTTTGTATTTTTTTTTTCCGTTGAATGATTAAAACCCTCAATAGAGTTTTATTGCTGTGTCCCCGTTGGGTAGATTCACCCTCTTTATTTGACCTGGTGACCATTGTCACTGTCAACGGAAATCCAAAAAGTTACAGTTGTCACCAGCTCAGGAGGTGACGGGAAATCTACTGGGGACAACCATGACAGTAAGGTTCCTTCTTACATTGTAGAGACTTCCATTTACTGTCTTCAGGGCAGGAAGTGAAGATACATTTTCTCAGTGGGATGAGAAGAAATAACAGGGGTTTTAACCAAGCCCTACTCTTTACAAAATTTGAAAAAAGAATTGCATTTAGATACATGTTAAAGCAGTACCCTAATTATTTGTCTCTCAGGCTCTAGTAATCGCCCTGTACAGCAGGGGAACAGAGAGGGGAAAGGGCAGCACTATAAGCCAATCAGGCTGTATTTTATTGCAGAGTGCTGTCATCCTAACACAGACAGGTTGCTAACAAGAGGAAAGAGCACATGGTTGCAACACAGCGCATGTTAACGCACATCAAAGATGTGAATGGGCCCCTAGGTTTTCATGTGATTACTTGGGCTAGAATGTGATATTGGAGGCAGTATGGGAACCATTTTATGTGCAAACGTTTTTCATGTGCAGACCAACAAGCAAGAAAAAGGAGAGATCTCTCTCTATAAAGAGCCTTCTAACTGCTTTAGAGCACTACAATTCACTGAAGTGCATTTTCCACAAAATTTTGGGATTGGATAAAGAGTTGTGCCAATATCGTGCAACATAAAAATTTGCAACTGCCGCCATTTTATTCTACAGCGTCTTGGCTTTTAGAAAATATATAATGTTTTGGGGGTTTTAAGTAACCCTCAGGCCTAAAATGTGGATTACATCACGTGTGATCAAAATTAAGAAGAAAAAAAAACGCGCGTTCGTGATGATGTCCCAGCTGGTGACCCTTGGCAGCCGCACCGGGTGACACCTGCACTCGGGACACCTCTGGGCGTAAGGCCAGCTTCAGGCTCCATTCACACAGGAGCCGCTCTAAATAGAAAAGAAAATCCACAAAATAGTACAAGTGCGATATTATAGCGGATTCTGCATGTTCGCGACAATATAATATCCGCAAACGAGCGGAATCCGTGCAAATTAAAAATTTTAGCGTTTTCGTCCTGCACGGTCTTTCGCACGGAAAACCACGCGAGAAAAGCAAATGCTATATGTGAATAGAGCCTTAAGGGGTTATTCACAAAGTAGCCAAAGGATCCAGCTGTAGCTTCGGCTGATCCTTCGGCTCTTTCCGGCCACCAGAGCCCTTTCGTTTCAGTCGAACCGAAGGGCTGCTGTACGGGCTATTCACTATAGCCCTACAGCAGCTGAAGGCGGCCGAGCGGCTCAGCCAAGCCGAAGGCATATGCTTCAGCTCAACTAAGCCGAAGTGACACCCGATGGGCCGACCGAAGCCCCGCAAAGGGCAGCTGGGCGGAGCCAGCCATTATCTCACGGCTGGCTCCACCCAGTTATAATGACAGATCCGCGTCCCCAAATGACCTGGGGACGCTGATCTGTCATTAAATAATAACAACCATGTGGAGCCGGTCGTGATGTGACGGCTGGCTCCGCCCAGTTGTTATTCATTGGCTGGGACTCTAGCAGGTGCCAGCCAATAGGAAACAGTTGGGCGGAGCTAGTTCTCACTGCTAGCTCTGCCCAATTGTTTTTTTTTCCTTTTTTTAAAAATCTTTCTTTTTTAAAATGTAATATTTATTCACATTTAAAAAAATATTTTTTCAACTTTTTTTTACTATTTGCTATTCTGCTCAGTACCACGGAGGTACTGAGCAGAATAGCCCAGCCGAATGCCGCTCGTCGGCATTCGGCTGTTCACACACTGCCGTTCGGGCCCTATGTAAATAGGGGTGAATGGCAGGGAGCAAGCTGCCAGAGCTTCGGCTCAGCCGATCCAGATGTTGGATCAGCTGAGTCAAAGTCCTTCTGCACTTCGGCTCAGCCGTAAAATCAGCTGTACTGAGCCGTAGTAAATAGCCGAAAATTGTTCGCTCACTTCACTTCAGCTCGGTTATTCACTCGACTGCCTTCGGCAGCTTTGTCACTAACCCCCTTAGTCTTTTTGAAACTGTGTCAGTTGTCTCGGATATCAAAGTCCTAACTGACACATCAACTTTATAGCTACCAATCGGTTTGCTATGACTCATTTATGATGGATCAATGATCAGTGAGTGCGACTAGGCAAAGGTTTTACTGCACACCAAGTACAAGGCAAGAGAACGTGTACTGGAGCGTTGACTCCGGGGGTTCCACACCCATGTTCATGGGGTAAACAAGTTTAAATGCACATCAGACGGAACTTTTCATACATAGGACTTGTGCATTCTTCGTTGCTAATTTAAGACAACTGCTTTTGATCCCCCATCTGCATTAGACTGAATGTCAGCATATTTGCGGAATCTGGATAGTCCGGTTCCATGAAATGTGAAGGTTTTTTTTTTTTCTTTCGTTGCTCTTTAAATCTAAAGCCAGCTGTGACAGTCCCGGGGCTGAAAAGAGTTAAGTGAAATTGTTCACAAACAGGTGTATTTAAAGACACACATTCAGGTGCCAACCTTGCGTCTAGTGCCGATTGTTTTGATAAGAAAAAAAAAATCAAAACAAAAACATTGCGAACGAAACCTTTGACCTGTCTAACTTTGTTACTTTTACAAACAAGGTACACTGAGACAAAGCGGGCTTCAACCCGGTGCTTGCACTGCAGCTTTTTATGGCAATGCTCTAGAAAGGTCGACTATAAGTAAATCATTTACAAAAGCTCCTCACTGCAGGCCGTGGGGTTGATTTACTAAAGACAAATAGGCTGTTCACTTTGCAAGGGAATTTTGCACATTGCAGGGGAGGTTTCCCTTAGTTTAGTGAATGTGGTGAAATTTCACTTTGCAAAGAATACCCCAATCATGTGCAAGGAAAATAAAACGGTATTTGCCTGCAGATGATTGGCTGATGAAAGACAGCAGAGCTTCATCTCATTCCCTAAACTTCCCCTACAAAGTACAAATTCCCATGCAAAGAGAACAGCCTGTTTGCCTTTAGTAAATCATCCCCAGTGTATATATAATCTTGAAAGTAGATTGAAACCCATTTACCAAAGTCTCGTATAATCTTTAAGGACTGCCTGACAACATGTGAAGCCGGCTTCCAAGCCAATCAGGAAGCCGGGAGGCGGGTCATAACCCACAGCCCGGCTTTCTAATTGGAAAGGAAGTTGGCTCTATGCTCCCACTCTATGCACTGCTGGTCAGAGGGAGGGAAGTTCCGGTATCGGAGGTCAGTATCGGAGCACTCGTACTCGCCCAAATGCTCGGTATTGGCACTGATATTAGTCTCGGTGTCAGTGCATCCCTATTGAAAACAATAGAAGTACCTTCCCTGCCCTCCAGCAAAGCAAACAGTCATATCACTATTGACTCACCATTGCAGTACCTGCCAAGACTTTGGCCTTTGTTCAGAGAAGAGACAGATAGGATCATTATGGTGCACTGCGGACAGTCCAGAGTCAACACATTGCGACGCAGGCTTTATTGACTTCAAGCCTGCCTCTCAATTTCCCTGTAAATCTGCAATAGTGATGCACACCCCCCAACCTTCTGAGGTGAAAAAGAGGGACACCTTTCAGCACAATGTATTTAGACAATGGACACCCCTGCCATGCCTCCAGTTATGTGAACCATTGAGAATTTATATGCCAGAAATGATTAGTTAAAGCCAGAATTGTTTTTTCCACCATTACTTTTCCTTTATATTGGCTTTTCAAAGTAGCAAACAAGATACTTAAGAGATAAGAAGAAGGTTTTGGTGCTGAATACTACTTATGGCAGTCAAATAGAACATTTTATAGATATCTGTACATCAGACCACAAAGAGGGAGCTCTAAGGAGGAAAGAGGGATTTAGTTCCAAATGAGGGAGAGTTAGGAGGTATGCATTAGTGATGCAGCCCTTCACACCCACTGCATTGGCCATCATTACCCAATTCAGTCCCAACACAAGACATGTCAAGAGAAAGCCACAGTGGAATGTCTTCTTTGGAATATAGTTGGGCGATTTGTGCTGAAATATAATATCTCTGTGGAGTTTTTGTTTTTGCAGCATTTGAATGATTCTATTTGACCCGTCTTATGCTATCTTTCTACAGATGAAGCTGCTGCTGGCTCTGATTTGTATCTTGATGTATATGGAATGCCAAGGACAACGCCACCATAGATGCAAAGACCCCTCTGAGGAACATCTGAGGACCAAGCTCCTGAGACAGGCACCGGATTCCCTGCTTCTCACCAGGCAAGACAATCCACCTGACATTAAAATGAAGAAGTGCCCATCCAGCATCAATGTCTCCTCCGAGCTGATGCAGGACAGAAGTATTTCTCCCTGGTCCTACAGGTAAGACAATCCTGTCTTCTAAAGTCTTTCTGGGGTACATTCTTCTCAAAGTACACAATGCTTGGGGACATTGACTAATACATTACCTACAGCTTTTTTTTTTTGCAGTATAACGCAATGCACGTCATGTGTTGTGCTGCATTGCAGTGCGTTGGGGTGGCATTAAAAGTAAATGGCACTGCAACCCACCAACTCACAATGCCACAAAGGCATAGGGTCTATTCACTAAAGGGTGAAGAGTTTGGAGAAGGCAGGAGAAGTGAACAATCAAGGACAACATAGCTAAACTGGAAAGTGAGCTGAATTGGAGAATTGTTCCAAATCAGCTATTTTGGCCTAGATTGTTCACTTCTCCTGCCTTCTCCACACTTTTCGCCCTTTTGTGAATAGACCCTATAGTGTGAAAGGATCCATAGATGTAAAAACAAGGCTCAATGCGGGGAATTTATCAAAACTGGAGCAGACAAAAGCTGGAGCAGCTGTGCATGGCAACCAATCAGCTTCTCTCTTTCATTTTCAAATCTTAACTGAACAGACTGAAGAGAGAAGCTGATTGGTTGCCATATGTAACAGCTCCATATTTTGTCTGCTTCAATTTAGAGAAATTCCACCCAATGCGTAGGCAATCTCCATGCGTATATAGTTTTGGACCACACATCTACTTTCATTTCACAGTTTACAGTCCAAAAAGTATGGATTGCTCTTATCTTTTACTGTTACTTGGGACAAAATAAACTCACCTACCTTTCCTTTTTAGAATCAACGAAAATGTGGACAGATATCCCCCAAAGATCGTTGAGGCCTACTGTTTGTGCAGAGGTTGCGTTTCATCCAAAGCCAACTCGATGATCAGCGTGCCATTCTACAAAGAGGTGCCAGTCCTGTACAAAACGTCCAAGTGCAAGAAGTCAAGATTCATCTACAAATTACGAAACATTAGAGTCGCTCAGTTCTGCATCTGTCGATTTCCCTAAACGTCTTCAGGCTTTGATTGTCAATGATCACGGGTGAATTCACTATGATTTTTTATCTGGGGTTTCTGTTCTTCAAGAATAATTACAGAGCCAACACCTTTGTCCATGTGGTGAACACAATCCATGTTTAATGGATTGACCTTCTCCAAGTTATGCTTGTTTTTTAAGGTAACTCACCCAAACCAAATAATAATGAACATTGAATGACATACATTCAGTTGGTGTAGCACTGTCTTGGTGTGAAAAAGGTGTATGGATAAGTGACGCGACCATTACACTTTCTGCATTGATACAGTTTTATGTAACAAAAACTATTTTCCACAACTCAAAATATTCCTATTGGATTTAGAAATGTAACACCCATGGAAAGGAAATAAAGGACTTTCCATCGAAAAAACCAAGCCATCACCCCAAAGACTGCAAATTGACTAAGTAAAGAGCTCAAATGCAATTAAAATAAATAAAGTCTACAAGGTTAGGATAGTAAATGTATCAATATCCTGGAAGTACTTCCGGTTCACTGTGTCTAGATAAGGTGTTTGCGTTTTTTTAAACCTTTTTTTGTACATGGTATTATTGTATGAAGTAGGTTTTGTTACTTTTTTATAAGTTGGGTGTCTCTTTTATCAGAGTTATGAAGCTGAACATACATTTTTTTAAATTACCAACTGTATACTTAGCATTCTTAACAGACTTTTGGCACTTACTTTTTCTTCATTGACTGAATCTAGCCCTTAAAGATAATAAGGCCATATGGACAAACCGGATTGTTGTAATATACAGTATATGTACGGTTCTGCTCTATGAAGTTGCATGTTTGCATTTTTGTATGCTTTGTAATATAGAGTTTTTATGTTTTATTAATAAAATGAAGGATAACTAGATGTTGGTGCAATGAGTTGGTAACTGTGCCTGTTGTTGGTGTCCTGTTTTTGACCACGAGTAGTCTATTAGTAGTACCAGCTGTTTTCTCCTGTGGTTTTGACTCTTCCAGAATGTAACTGATGATACACAGAATAATGATCTTCAAATAATGGTTTTTTTTGGTTGGTGTGGCAGGGGTCAATCAGCCATTTGGTAGTGTGGCATGGAGATCCTTTCCCTGCCATTTGTGATGATAGCTGTGGTTCTGCTGTCACTTATCATAAAAAACATGAGAAATACAACATTTTTGTGCCTGCTCCCTCTAATACATCTCCTGTATACGGATTTCAGGCCATCAGATAAAATCATTCTGTGCATCAGCAATCAGTTCTTATGTCACACTCTCTCTGACTTCCTCAACCCACTACTGGGTTGACAGTGCCTGGCCAGTGGCCACCCTCACAACTGTAATGATAGTGGAGGACATTGCATGGGCATTAATAGATACTGAAATATCTATAGCAGGGAATAGAACAGTACACAGGTCTATGTGAGTGAGCATCTTGGAAATCAAGGCCCTAAGGGTTGGACATATCTGAAGCTCAGTGGAGGTGACATTAGATATGGTCTCTGAACCCTTCAGGCAATAGAAGACTCCATGAAAGGATTAGGAATACCCTGATTCACATAGAAATGATAGGAGCATGGATGTGACCAAAGTGCTAGATTAACATCAACAAGTAACTTTTCTGTATTGGGGTGAATGAGCATGTAAGAGAAAAGCCCGAATGAACAACAATACCCTTGAGAAGGTAGGTTGTTGTCTTTGAATGCACTTAAAGGCTTGCTTTTCCGTTTTGAAGAAAGTTAAGCTCTAAGCCACTGACTCAAGAAACAAGATGGAACCCTATTTTTCTCATCCTAAAATTGAAACATACTGAGGGGAATTTATCAAAACTGGAGCAGCTGTGCATGGCAACTAATCAGCTTCTCTTTTCAGTTTGCTCAGTTGAGATTTGAAAATGAAACAGAGAAGCTGATTGGTTGCCATGCACAGCTGCTCCAGTTTTTGTCTGCTCCAGTTTTGATAAATTCCCCCCTCTGGATCTGTATTGGTTGGAATTCCATTTAAAATGTAAAAAGTTAAACATAATAAGATGAATTAAAATTAAAACAAGTAAAACATTTTTTTTTAAAGTGATACAAAAGTTACAAAAATAAGAAAAAATAAAAACAAAAAGAAAACCAACCCTGCCACCCCCACCACCTGGTTGTCATTTTTCATTGGGGGGAGGTTTGGCGGGCAGGGGGGCGCATTGTGGAACTCGCCCGTGGGGCAGCAGACACAGTCAATCCGGTCCTGCCTGTATCCACATCTGACCTCACCTTACCTTGTATGTACACACAGATATTTTAATGATCTATGACTATAGCTAAAAGATTTGTATAGGTACAGCGCAAAAAATAACCTTGAATCTCCTTCTCCACCTTAATAAGAATGTCTCAGCTTTTTTTTTTTGCCTTGTTCTTAAAGCAAGAAACCGCTTTTATTATAGCGGTTTCTCATAGGAGATTGAATTCTGTAGTCCAGCAGGCAAGACTCATAACGCTTGCTAGGATTTTTAGTTTAGCAAAGGCGTTGTATTGAGGTTTGTCCTTTACAGAGTAGAAGCAAATGGTGACAAGGTATGATATGTTAGGCTAGCCATACGCTAGAATTTCGTTTGACCGCCCTTATGAAATTCTGAAAAATGAAACGTCAGAGAATTCAATGATGCCATCACTGAGTCAACTAATTTTGTTCAAAAATTTCATCCAGACCGGCTACGTATGGAATTCCAGACATATTAAACAAGTTTCTTTTATTGCTTATGAAATCAGCAAAATAATCATGTAAAGCAAATTGTATTTAAATAGTATATTGCATGTACTATTATATTTATGTATACAGTTCATCAGCCTGGGGGTGTAATAGCTATAGTAACACACTCTAATTTTTAGTTGGACCACCTTTAGCTGTGATTACGGCACACATCCACCGTGGCATCATTTTGTATGCAATGTCACAACACTTATTTCCATCCATTGCATTAATTTTTCACCAAGATCTTGTAGTGATGATGGGAGAGTCAAAGCACTTTGTAAAGTCTTCTCCAGCACATCCCAAAGATTCTCAATGGGGTTAAGGTCTGGACTCTGTGGTGCCAATCCATGTGAGAAAATGATGTCTCATGCTCCCTGAATTATTCTTTCACAATCTGAGCCGGAAAAATCCTGGCATTGTCATCTCGGTATATGTCCAATGTGCCATCAGGGGAGAAAAAAAATCAATTGGTGGAAAAGCCTGGTCATTCAGTAAATTTAGGTAGGCAGCTGACCTCATTTTTGGGGGCATAACTTTACAATCTAGATCTGACTAACTAAAACTACTCTAGATGTCTGAAATCTAGGTGGTGACTTTTTTTGGCCAGGCAGTCTCTACACACAATATGTACAGTATATATATATATATATTAAAATCTACTTTGTACACCAATTGAGAAAACCTTTGAGTTGTTCTTTCAGCTACCCCTATACCATAATAATCGTTAAAACAGACAAATGTTAGTGATCTTGAGAGCGCTAATTCTGGATGAAACCTTTTCTAGCACATGCGCATTATAAGTACGATTTTTTTCCCCAGCTGAGGACCGCATTAACAGTTAGAATTTCATTAGTTTGGATAATAATCAAGAGAAATCTTCCAACCTGAGCCTTCTATTTGTCTTGTCAGGGGGGTAGAAAACGATCATCGATTTGTCCCCATTAACATTTACAATATCGAACAAACGTTCAGAAAATGTTACTAAATTTTACTAGTGTATTGCCAGTTTTAAGCTCTGTAATTATGTTGAAATGAGGCCTTCAATGGTCCAGCAAAGATATACAGCATTATTCATATAGCTTTTATATTTAAAAGCATTGAAGAGATCTTGAATCAGCTTGGGAAGAATAATAACAGTTAAAATGCATTTAAAGCCAAAAACAAAAATTTAATTTATTGCAGCTGAACAACCTGAACATGCTGCGGCTACATATGTTGTTTTTTGTACAGGATTTTTTCCCCTTTATTTTCATCTGGTGATCCTGCTACTAACACGTGTCTTGACCTAAGGTGACACCGCTCACTCACTGTACTGTATATATGAAGCACCGTAGGAATATCTCCTGATTTTGACCTACAAACATTTTCCCTTCTCCTCATCTCCATAACATTTTAGTTCACAAAAGAATACTGGACAGACTAATAAACATTATAACTGGTAACATGTTTGAGATTTCTGTTGAGTGCATAGAAAGTTCGAAGGATACTGGAATGCCTTCAAATTCTAGCTGTATTTTCCTGTACTTGCAGAAAATGTCCTTAACCTAAAAAAAAAAACAAATGCATTTACCATGCATAAGGACTGGTAAGCTGAAATGTACCGTATATACTCGAGTATAGGCCGTCCCGAATATACCTAATTTTACCACAAAAAACTGGGAAAAAGTATTGACCCGAATATAAGCCGAGGGTGGGAAATGAGGCAGCTACTGGTAGATAGATACCAATAAAATTACATGAATATTTATTTAAAAGAAAAACAATAACCTAGCTAAGATCCCCCCAAATCTCCCCTCACTTACTGTGATTCACTGTGCCGGAGCAGGGACGAGTCAGCGGCGCGCTGGTCCAGTGGGAGGAGCTCCAGGTGGGGTTGTAATTATCGGGCAGGCACCTCTAAGTCAGCTAAATTAGGACCCGGAGACTGCCAGATGACCCCGCTCGGAGCGCCGCCCACCGGAGCAGCAGTGACGCGACGCTCGGCGAGGTAAGTAAGAAGACACCTGACGCTGACTCGAGTATAAGCCGAGGGGGGTATATACGGTATTACATTTTTCTTCTTGGGTTTAGCTACACTTTAATTAAAATGTCATCCCCACCTTGGCTCTTGTTACCTTTTGCTCATCTGGTACTACCCGTTTTCCCCATTTCATAGGTTTTACATAGAGTGCTGAACATTCTGTGGGTGGTTTCTTGCTCTGTGGCTTTTAATGGGCGTTATTTATATGTTAAGAAGCAATGACTGATTATTTAGCTGGTATATTTCTTGATGTAATAGGGTGTGGTGTCCTACGAGCAGCCTGCGTGCTTTGTTATAGGTTATAATATACATATCACTAGGAAAGACTTCATTGTCTGATGAAATAACACAAGATGGGCAACCCTGTGATAGCTGAGGAGTGCGTGTGACTGGCTGACTGCCTTTAAAGATTATATCCTCAAAAACCAGTACATAATTATATACTCAAGAGTTCGTCATATTTGAGGATGAATGGATGGATGCGCAGATAAGATCCAGTTGAGCAAAGCCACCCCTGAATGACGAAGGCCCTTTGTACAATGGGTGACCATTTGATCATGTGATCATTTCCATAAAAGCCATTCCTAGAATGTGTCATTGGAGAGAACATGATGTTTGCTTTATGTGCAGACCTTGGCTGATGGATTCATCAAGTTACGTCCCTCTGTTAAAAACCCCAATGAACACACGGGCTTAAACAGGGATTTATATTGCCACTGCAGCCCTTTCGTAATCATACCAAAAATGAACAGTTACCAAAAATAATACCCCAAAATAACATACAAATAAATAATATGAATGACTGTTGGATCCGAGAAGGGGTCTTTTGGTTCCCATCAGCCAAAACAAGGCCTCTACTAAAACTGCTCCCATGTCTCCATCTGCACCCCAACCAGTTCAAGGGCAGTTACTGCTTCCCAAGTTCCAAGGGGCCAGGCCCCCAACAACTACCGACACCAACAGGAGGGGGATGCACGTTATCAGCTGATGGCCTCCCATTTTGTAACCGACTCACATTTCTAGACCCCAAAGACCCCCTAGCCAACCAAGCTGCCAGGACATAAACAACCATTCCAAATGCAAAAAAAAATTAGGGAAGGGTGGGCGAGACAACCTGCTTTCTTCATCAACTTTCCGGAAAGAACGCCCATCAGTCCTTGCAATCCCATCCCATGCGACTCCTCCCCGACACCTGACTCCAACCTCCAATCAAGTAAGATCAACTAATTCCCATTTTATTTAACCCCTTCTCTAGGGACTATTCCTTCCCCCAGTCATGCAGCTCCTCCACTCATTTCTCCGGGTCTGTCTTTGTTTCAACTGTACAGGCCACCAGATGAGATAAGAGAGTTGGTTTTATGGTTCTTGAACTCTAGTGAGTCTTCACCTCCTCTCGACATCCCCCTTACCCCATGGCACCTTCCTCTTGTTGAATTTAGACACAAATGTCCAGAGGTAGGAAGGAGAAAACTTGGAATCAGTTAATGTAGTTTGTATACTTACCCTGGCCCCTAGTGCCCAACCTGTAGCCCAGGGACGTCATACAGCCATTTGACGCTTACTGTGTGGTCTGCTTTGGTGCCTACTTCCAAAAATAGTTTAAAAATATAGCTGCAAGCAGCAATAAAGGTGGCCAAGCAGTAGAGCCGGTCATAGCACATGAGAAGACATTGTAGTTAGTGAGAGAAAAAAAAAGGACATGATTTTATGAATTATAAAAAAAAATCAAATTCAAAATGGCCGCCGTCCTTGGTGACCTTTGGAAGCCATATTGTATTTGGCATTTATGATGTTATTAACAATAATAACACTATCTAAACACCATTGGTTTGCAGCGGCCATTTTAATTGTGGGATCGGGCCTATTTCTACAACCGTGGCAGAAGAGGTCACCCTGGACATATCTGCAAAGTTTGGAGTTATTCCGATAAATGGTTTCAGAGTTTAAGTTGTTGACAGAATATTGCACAATCCAAAATGGCCACCAAACCATGTGACCAATAGAGCTATAATGAGCACATGTGGCAACAGAGCAAAGCATAAGCTCACAGAGCAAGTTGTACATCTGTAGCTTTAGCGGTTCTGGAGATGCAGGTTTCTGAATAGTTCACAAAAATCGTCACAAAAACCAAGATGGCTGCCACATCATGTGACCTATGACCTTTATATTATAATAAGCTCTGCAGAGCACAGGGCTGTACTACTGTGCAAAGTTTCATGAGTTTTTGACTTACAGAGCACTTGTTACAGGTATTTGAAAAAGCGGCGTAATAATAATAATAATAAAAATAATAATAATCAGCACAATAACAAGAGGTGTCCTTGCAACTGCGTTGCTTGGCCACCTAATAAAATCATTTCTTACCTTCCAGATGTGTCTGTGTAGCCGGCCTTTGGAGATTCTCTCTCATTTTCAAAGTAAGAGGAAACTCTGTCTCTGTCCACATAGAAAGACTAGGGCATGCAATGCGTCAAAGTCCTTAAGGTATTTAACCCTTTACTAGGACCAATCTAGTTTACAACTGATAATGAGATCCAGGCCCGGCGCTACCGCAAGGCAAGGCAAGCGGCCGCCTGAGGGCGCTGCAGGGTGAGGGCGGAAAAAACAGGGCATTTTGACAAGTACTTGTACTTGTCAAAATCCCCCGATGCTTGCTCAGCGACTGCCAGATGATCCAGACACGCGCGGCACCTCTGGCAGTCGCCGGCCAGCTAAATTAGGACCCCACCTGGAGCTCCTCCCACCGGACCAGCGCTGACTCGCCGCTGCTCTCCCGCACCGAAGGTAAGTGAGAAAAAAAAACATGCTGATAAGGAGTAGGCCCAGCGCTACAGGGGGTTGGGAGGGGGCGCAAAAATGCAACTTTGCCTGTGTAGGCAAAAATCCTAGCACCGGCCCTGATGAGATCTGTCAACACAGTACAGACAAGGTTAATTATGTTAACATTAACCTGACACAACTTTTGAAAAATATGTGGAAGCCACGCACTGCCTCTTCAAGGCTCCACTATGTGGTGTGGTTTTAATTCTAAACTATGAGAGCCTCCATCTTGGAGCATATATAGCCTATCCCTCCTTAAAGGCACAGGGACACACCAGAACCTGTCAAGTACCTGGGGGTGTCTGAGAGGGTGGCCTCCCTTCAAGCTCCAGTCCCAGAGCCCCTGCATGGCTGAACCGGTGCGTGGGGACACGGAGTGGCATGAGTTGCTGGAAGATGTCACCTTGGTAGGAAGACCAGTCTCTGCGATGCCAGTGGGTCCTGGGCAGGAGGCAAGCACAGGAGAGGAACAGTTAGGAAGCAGAGTTCTAGAAGAGCCATAGTCAGAACTAGCCAGGTCATCAACAGGTGGGCAGAGCAGTACTAGGTGGAAAAAAGAAGCAAAGTCAGGAACAAGCCGGGGTCTGTAACGTGCGGGCAGAGAGGTACGGCAGACAGGAGCAACAGTTGAAGAACAAGCCAAGGTCACAGGATCAGAGAGTAGCAAGAGGAAGGTCAAACAAGCTGGGTCGGTAACAGATTACCAATTAGGACACAGGATCCCGGGAACACAGGAAGGCTGTTGATCACTCAGCACTGGAGGCCAGAATGTCACAGCCTATATAGCCCATAGGGCACCAGAACTCACAATACTTGGGCACACAAGTGAGACAAGTCAGCGCAGAGCCGCACTTGCCAAGTGTGACCCTATGAGCCAACCCAGGTGTGTGTGCATGCGCAGACACCCGCACTGGAACCCTAACTCTGCTTCTTGACAAGAGCCCAGCACATGATAATGGCAGCTGAAACCCCACATTTTTTTAGATTGGATTTAGCTCTTGTTTCATTTTCTTTACAAGTAGGATCTATGACAGCCACATAAAGACGGTGGAAAGTTTTCTGTTTTTGTGTACCTGTCTTTTGCACATATTGTATTTAATTAAATACCAGGTATGGCACATGTTTTGCAACAGGTAGAAGCAAGCTGAATAATACCAGAGGAGAAAGAGAGAGTCATGTGTTAGAAATGGCAATGGGAAACCTTTGGTGGGTGAGCACTTATGCAATCATTTCAAAATCTACATACAGTAGGCTAGCTGACAATAACCCCACAGACAGAAGGAACCTATATAAGTATAAAAATATGGCAAACAGTTATATTAAGGAAATCTATATTCTCCTTGCTGCTTTTGTTCCTGAAAACTCACTAATGGGTGGAACCATGAAAGTGTGAGCTGGATAGGTTGGCAGGGGGTGACTAAGTGTTGCAGGAAACTAGTGAGTAGAAAATGGTAATCATTACACTGCACATTCTGTGTTACTCATCAGGGGTGATGAAATCATTGTATTACATCTGAATACTTAGGTGATGATGATGCTGTAAATTTAAGGTGGGTCCTAAATGTGTATTACCGTGTGGCATCTTTAGCACGTGGTAACACACTGGTGGCGTCCTAAAGACTCAGACCCCATAGGGTCCCAATATTCCGGTGGCAACTGTTGGGAACTAAGACAAATGGTCCTGAATAGGGATAAGGGGATTGATTCTCCATGGACTCCAATGGTCAGTTTGACATGGTTTCATGAGTAGGGATGAGCAAAACTGAGTTTTCATTTCCCCAAAATTTTGACAAAATGTAACTTTCTGTCTGGTTCTTATTTCGGCCCGTAATGCTTTCAGGGGAAAACTTGAATAGGGGGTTACAAGGAAATGGGGGGTGCAAGCATCACCAGGAATAGAAGACATAGATAGGGCAGCACAGTGGCGTAGTGTTGAGCGCTCTTATGCCACCCAATACTGGGGGTCCCTGGTTTGAATCCCAGTCAGGTCTCTATCTGCAAGGAGTTTGCATGTTCTTCCTGTGCTTGTGTGGGTTTCCTCCGGGTACTCCAGGTTTCCTCCATACTCCAAAGACATGCTGCTAGTTTAATTGGCTCCTAAATAAATTGGCCCTCATTTGTATGCGTGCGAGATAGGGACCTTGGATTGTATGCTCCTTGAGGGCAGGGACTGATGTGAATGTGCACTATGTAAAGTGCTGCATAAATTGTCGGCGTTATATAAATACCTGTCATAAATAGTGATACACACTGTATGTATTTCTGCTGTTTTACATATATCCACGTTGGAGAGTTTTCCCGGCACTTCTTGTCGGATAGGAAGGGAGAGAAGGACACAAATAGCAATAAAAACCCTTTCGGCTTAAAAGTAGAACTGTGGTCAGGTGGTGGACGTTTAAGTAGTTGCAACTTTTCAAATAGCAGTAAACAAACTTTAAAGCTGAACTCTGGGATTAGAAAATATGATTAAAATACAATCCTGAGTCCTGTGGATTCTTCCTTGAAGGTTTGTGTATTTCTTCCAGATCTGTGCAGTAATCCAGTGTGACACTTGGAGCTTCCTGTTTTAAAGACCGGTCACTGCTGCTCTCTCTCCATGTGCAGGGTGACTGGTGTTGTCTCCGCCCCCTCCTGTAGTTTTCTGCAGGCAGCCAGTAATGGGTGGAGCCTGCTGGGTCCCTCCCACAGCTCTGCCCTCTGCACAGGCTATGTACAGCACAGTGTACTTCCACCTGCATCTGCTCTGTGTCGACTTTGGTGGGGGGTTGAATTACAGAAAGAATGTGAAAGTAAAACTGAGGGACTTCTGCTGCAAAATTTGAGGATGAATTGCTCCACAGTGCCTAGAGCTGCAGAGGTTAGCGAGGACTTTTTTTAAAGCTTATATGTGGCTTGTTAAGAATATATGAATATTTGAATGTCCACAGCCTTGCACAGTTCTACTTTAAAAATGCCAAAGTGCCACCTCATATGTTGCCACTGGTGTGAAAAATCCTGCAGAAATGTCACTAACTGAAAAGTGAATACCATCTAGCTTGTCTGCACTTAAAGCATTATTCATCTCACAAACCTTTTTTTTTTTAGTAATGAGTCCAGATCCAACAAATATACATTACGGAGCAAAGTATTGCTTTATATTTTTGGCCAAACACTTACAGTCATCATGGTTCCAAACAGCTCTAACTCTCTCCGCTTGGCTTCGCTGAACTTCCTGTCAAGTGCAAGATCACAAGGGACAGAGCAGTCTCCAACAGCCGTCCATCTACTAGACTGGAGAAGAGAGCTGCGGGGAGGGGAGTGTCTTGCCTTGCTGTGTGCTTGTAGAGACACTCACACACAAGGGTGGCTCCATAGGACCCTGCAAGGGAAAGGAGCCACCCTAAAACAGGATATGAGGACCAGTGCCAAGGGGACCAGCTGATTCTGCAGGAAGATAAAACTTTTAAACGTTAAGGAGCAGCGTCCATTGTAATTAATTTCATCAGCATCTGAAATAACTTAAAAGCCTTTTGACTTTTATATCACTTTAATACTGAATCACAGCAAACCTGAAGGAGATTTCTACCGTCCTTTATACAGGCCATTCTTTTTTTTTTTTTTTCTCAAATAAGTTTTTATTGGTTTGCATAATAAACAGACATATACAAATATGACTTACAAAAGAACAGTCGGTACCATTACTGCAGTTACATATACAGACCATTCTTAAATCTTCTGGAGTATCAAAGGGTCTATTCTTGCAGGATTTTGGCTTTCCTTATTATCTTTTACTGTGACAATGAAAGGTGATTCGCCCAAAATTCAGGTGCTGTTTGGCCCCACCGCAATGACCCTGTTGTACAAATGAAAATGTTTTCAATAGAACAATAGGGTGGGTGGCTTTTGGGGGGATTCCCCACATCAAGCTGCAAATTGGGGGAATCAAGTAAAAGAAATGATAAGTGCATGGCCGGCTTTAGTGATTCTACATAAACAGCTTTGTATAGACCGACCATGACATGTTTTCTACTTCGAGAGCCGAGTAATTACGGAAACGCTGATTCTGATGAATATTCTGAACTGACTGGTTACAGAAAGTAGAGCGTCAGCTCTTCTGGGACTCAGCATAGGAAGAGGGGAGCAGAAGGAGTATCAGCACTGAGCAGGCGGCCCACGCAAGTATTATGGGCCCAGGGGCAAGGCAATCCCATAGGGTCCTGATTCCGCAGCCATAATCACCTCATGAAACTGTATTTAAAAGGAAACTATAACGGTTTGGGGGTCATTTTGATTTTATGTGTTAAAAGTGTATCTAAAAAAACCAACAATATTTTGGCATTTAAATAAAGTTTATAGAAACTCAAGAATAAAAATGAAATCTATATCTGATTACCTATCTATAGGTGTGGTGGCTGAATTGATGTTCTTATCTTAGTACATTTACTGCCAGTACAGAACATATCTGTTGATCCTGCCAGAAACCCAGTCTCCTTGTAACTTCCTGTTCACTGAGTTGAAATTTTAGATGATGATATCAACCTTCCTAGTTCTTTTTTGTGAACTACAGAGATGGAGATGAGCAGAGGGGGAAGTGTTCTGTAATCAGGAGAGCAGCTTACAGGGACAGTGCTACTTTTCCATAGATACAGTACAGGGATATTGTTGTCATCTTAGGACAGGAAGTGTGTTACTAGCAGGATCACCAGAGGAAAACAAAACGAATGCGGCCACCACCTCTAAGGACTGATATGCTGTAATATGTTCAATTTTTGTTCTTGGGATCCTCTAGCTGACACGGTTGTAAATAGCATATCTGACAACACTAAACCCTGGGGGGGGGGGACGATAGTTTCCCCACTCACTCCTGACCATTCTGTATGTTTCAATGTATAAAAGGGTCTAAGGGACCATCATCTACTTACCTGAATCTCCTGTCATGTGACCAGTAATGGAATCTTTTGAACGCAAGCTGCTCTCTGTGTACCTGACCGGTTTTGTTGCCGCCCTTAGTGTTGTATGTGTTAAGGATGTTTCTTTTAACACTTCACAACCCTAACCCGTAACTGAACCCCTAAAGACTTAACCTTCCGCACCCCGGTGCTTAACCTCCCTGGCGGTATGATTTTTTATTTTTTTCATGTCATTTTTCGGTCTATTTTTTTCCCTGAATTGTTTTCGTCTTTGTTGTTGTTGTTGTTTTTTTATATGCCGCCGGTTCCGCGTACGCTCGCAAGGGACGGAACCCGGAAGCCGGCATCGGCCGCAGAACACAGCGCGGCTCGAGGGACAAGGTAGGTAAATGCTATGCGGCATTCCCGAGTGTAGCTCGGGGTTACCGCTTATGGTATGGAAAAGTAACCCCGAGCTACACTCGGGAATACCGCCAGGGAGGTTAAAGCCCAACCCCAGGCACTTCAAAAGAACTACCCTTGCAGTGCCCTTCCATTCCCACACTGCAAGGGTTAAATGCTTATTTTTGCCTATGATGTAAAGGAATAAGGTGTGATAGTTACCTAATTGCTCACTCCTGTAGTCTCCTCCATCTGTGCAACCGGTCCTAAGAGGCTTCCTCTCTAAGGCCCTCCAGCTGGTGGTCGCACCCCTGCCTCCCCCACTTGGATTGGATATATTAGGCAGATCCTCATATTACATAGTTTTGATAGATCTAAAGTTGATTGTACAAAGATTGTGCATGGTGCACGGTAATGTACACGTTGACCTTTTATACAGACTCCATCTCTCCCCCTACACTTAATGAGCGTGGGGAAGGGGTTACTACCTCAGAGTTGGGTTTCAACTTGTCCCTTAAAGTGTATGTCCTTTCTTTTTTAGTTTTGGGTAGTAGGAAAGGGTTAGACTCTCTGTCAAGTTGTCCGAGTCCCCCCATTGGGGAGACTCATCCCTCTATTTGTACTGGTCATCAAAAAAGAAAGTGAAGGGAAAGCCAACATTTTAGAGATATCTTCAGAACAAGAGGTGAATCTTCTAAAGGGGGCACCTGTCTAAAAGGGACATTCCCTAAACTTTGGGAGATTTTCACTAACATCCTGGGACAGGAAAGTAGCAAAAAACTTGACTAACCTACTCTATCCAAAACTATAATAAAATATTATACACAAGAACACCAGAGATTGTTGATCCAGGGAATCTCCCATTGCCATAGGACAATGGTAAGAAAACTCCAGCCCTCCAGTCGTGGTGCAAATACAAATCTCATGAGGCATTGCATGATTTTGTGTTGGAGCAAAAAGAACCATGCTTGATACACTTTTTTTCGCCTTCCTCTGGATCCGCTGTGGGCCATTGTGGGCATCGGGTTCCAGTTATGGAGATTTTCTATTTTTTCCCCCCATAGGATGGAATTTTTCAACCTGAATAACTAAGTAACACAAAGGGAGCCCCCAACACTAATTAACTGCTATTCTGATACATCATTTTTTCTTCCTGCCCCTGTGCTGATAACATGCAGGCCTCATATCAAAGTCATACAGCTACAAGATCCCAGCTACAACCATAAATTGTCTTCATACATGGGGTCTTGGTTGCCTGTCGTTTTTACAATCTGAGCAACACAGTGGCATAGTGGTTAGCGCTTCTGCCTTGCAGTACTGGGGGTCCCTGATTCAAATCACTTTCTGCAAGGAGTTTGCAGGTTCTCCCTGTGCTTGTGTGGGTTTCCTCCCACACTCCAAACACATGCCGGTAGGTTAATTGGCTTCTGTCTAAATGGGCCCTTGTATGTGAGATAGGGACCTTACATTGTAAGCTCCATGTGGTCAGGGACTAATGTGCATGAAAAGCGCTGCGTAAATTGTCGGCACAAAATAAATACCAATAATAAATAAATCTAGGGACCTCTATGGCATACACCTATCAAACAATGAGATTCTAGCACCAAGACACACAGAATTCAGGCATGTTTCAGAAAGTCAGAGACATAAGCGACCACATACAAATGTGTTCTCACACCCCCAATCTACAGGCACTATGCGGTACCCTCGTCCAGCCATTGCCTGCATGCCCAGAATAAGAAGATTTTACTGGTAACCATAATAAATATTGGATTATATTTCTTGTTATTTGTTAGTTAGTTGTTATTGAAGGTGGGTGTGCAGGCATGTTTGCTTACACAAGTCTAATCTGATTTACTCAATACTAATACCTTCAGCTGACATGATACCACGGCTGTTTACAATGCAGCATGCAGCATCCATAATGATTATTGTGCTTGATGCCTGAGGCTTTTGGGAAAGATCTGGTAAGGGAAAACACCGCATGATCTTATCGATGAAGAGTATGACCTTTGCAGAGTGTACATTCCCCATATTACTCACAGCACTGAATGATTCACTGCACCCCGCCGGAATTTACCAACATGATGTGCCCCTTTCTACCATCATTATGAAATCTATCAGTAAAAGCGGTCATACTACAAATTTCCACACAAGCACGATACAGGGGAGCAGAAGATATGTGCTCTGAAGCCCCTGAAGCCAATCTGCGAATTAAAGAATTTCATGAATTCTGCAAGAAGGCAGTCATACATTTATCACCAAACATATGGTTTTCCCACAAAACTACCCAAGAGAACCTAACGATAATGCTATAGAAATACATATAACAAAGGACCAGGGTTGGATTAACATAGGTTCTACCCGAGCGCCAGCTCCAGGCCCACCACTGAAAATAGGCCCAGCTGGCCTGGATCGCCTCGGTTTGCGCGATGGCAATCTGGGCTGGCCGCGCTAAACAAAATTAGTTAGAGGCGCCAGTGGCTCTCTAATCAGGCATATTATGCAGCCACTCGCTGGGGCCTCACTGGACCCCAACGAGGAGCGAGCAGCTGCCTAAATAGAGAGCTGCCTCTGCTGATTCCCGTCTAACCAACAGCACCAGGCCCATGATGCTCTTAATCCGGCCCTACAAAGGACTGATGGTTAAAAAACGACAATGGTATATAGCAGTAGATGGTCACACTCAACTGGATGTGTTGTGCGATGTTGAAGATGTTTTGCTTCTTATCCAATGAGTATTCTAATGAGTGTCAGGAACATACCCCAGCATCATTTCATCATATCCACACCACCTACCCCCCACATACCATGCTAATTTGACATTTCTACCCCAGAGATTTGACAACACATGTTCAGCCATGTGACTCAAACTATTAACACATATCTCAGATTTCATGATACCAAGGGATTTAAATATGTAATTAGAACAGAGTGGTTCCACATACTTTCACAGCTCCCATAATGCTCCTGGACAATCAAAATCTGCCTTGATATATTCTTTGGTGGCTGGATTACAGTGGCTGAGCTCACCCTGTGGCTAGCAATTAACACATAGAACCAGATTTCATGGTACCAAAGGACTCAAATATGTAATTAGAACTGAGTGGTTCCACACACTTTCATGGACACCCACCCACACCCTGGACAATCAACATCTGCCTTGACACATTCCATGGTGACTGGTTTACAGCATCTAAGCTACCCATGTGGCTATCAGTTAACACATGCTCCAGATTTCATGGTACCGAGGGACTTGATTATGTAACTAGAAAAAAGTGGTCCCACATACTTTTACACCTCCCATAATACTCCTAGACAATCAACATCTGTCTTCACACATTCCACATGGTGACTGGTTAACAGTGACCGAGCTTCCCATGTGGTTATAAATGTGGGGGTATGTTCCCAACACTTATTAGGACTAAAGAATACCCCAGCATTTATAGCCACATAGGGTAAGCATTGCAATCTTGAGCAGCTAAATGTCTTCAACATTGCAAGACAAGTCCAATTGAATGCAAGTAACTATTGCTAGTTGAACCAAGACCTTGATCAATGAGGATGTTCAGAGATATTGAGATTCTTGGCTTCAGGCTTCATTGCAACTCTTGAAAAACAAAGAGGTGGGAATGTAGCCATATATTAAGAGTAGCCCATCTCAACTTTTTGAACCATGTTCCTTTATGTAAAAGCCCATATGTATGAAGGACCTCCTGGTATGGGTTAGCTTGTCTTAAAGTGTACCTGTAGCCCAAACTTTTTTTGTTTTGGACATAGTGGTGAAGGGTTACCTACTGGGGAGATTCACTCTCTCTTTTTGTCCTGTAGTCCTTTGTCACTGAGACTGAAAGTGAGTGAAAATCCAACTTCCATTGTGTCTACAGAACAGGAAATAAGTGGAAATCTCCTGAACTGGACAGATAGGAAACAAGACCCTTCCCTATTATATCCAAAATGAAAAGAAACATTTTGGGCTTTTGATATATAGAGCATGTAAACCTGGACAATTAACTTCTCCTATTTGCTTTCTTTTGCTTATCTGAATGCTCCACTAAAAGTGTTTTGTTCTATTTGATTGAAAAGTGTCAAAAAGTACCTGCCAAAAATCCAAGGGCTTGTAACTTTCTTTACACTGTGCCTGAGCTGCACTGGGAACTACAGAAACATCCCACTATAGTATGGAGATGGTGGGAAATTTTGTAGTCGTAACAAGTTAATTACCAGATAAAATTAATGGGAAAAAGCCTAAAAAAAAGAAAGCTAAGGCAGCCATCACACCTATGGATTGATAAGATGCCATATAATGTATTACATATTTGTATTCCTCATGCAAAAGCCTGCGGCATCATTTAGCCTCATTTCTTGAACTGGCTGAGAGGCCACGAAGAAGGAGAGAGAGGGCCACATGCGGGCCACAAATATGCATGCCTTGTGAAAATGAAAGCAAGTAATTATTTGCTTTGGCCTGCACCACATTTGCGTTTTGACCTAGCAATCATAAAGGTTCTCCACTGGAGTCATTACGCTGAATGTATAGTTCATCATAACTTATCAGCTGGTATTTATTCAGTGACTACAGTCCTGATTATCTCAGCTCTGATAAGAAATGGTTAATCATCTGAGAAGATAAACACAATGGATGAATTGGGTCAAGAGCCCAGGGCAGGTTCTACATGGGCTACACATTGTCAGACTTTTTTGCCAATAACAAAAGAATGACAATATACCTGTTCTACAGCTGATCACTTTCATCACGGGGCGCGTCTCTTCAACTTCCTGAAATAAAGCTAGCCATACAAGGCTAGACTTCTCTCGTTCAGCCCTGTGACATGTAGGACGGTTCCTGTGACTAATTCATTTTCCCGGGTGGATTGAACACACGAAAGAGTCACAAGATGCCACTTGGACCAAAACCCATGGAATAAAAATCCAACGTTTATTATGTCTACTGTGTCTTATCCAATTTCAGTCCTGTTATTTCAGGGCCCCCCACTATTTTTTTCATCCCGGAGGAAGGGGGCATGTGGAGCCCCCTGATAAAATGTGTTGGCTCTTATATGAAAAAAAAAATATTTCCTACGGACTTAAAAATTAGAGTGATGCTCCTTTCTTCTTATTTGTAGGATTTTAGTGCTGTCCATCCCAGCCATTCTCTTCTTAACCAGGGTGCCGCAAGCACCCTTGGGTGCCTTCTGGCTTTGTCAGGGGAGCCTTCAAATCGTCACACAGCGTCATGCATTTCTGTGGTGGAGACGAGCTGGTCACCAGCTTTATGGAAATGCATGACGCCAATCTAGGGCAGATTGCAGTCCGACTCCTCAGCATTTAGAATAGGACAGAATTCCACCTCTGTCCAGACCTGCTCCGCCTCCCGCCCTTTGCTATGCTGCTGTAGCCACACTATGGTGACGGTTATAAGGTAGCACTCTGATGTGAAGGGGGGAACTAACACTCTGATATGATGGGAAAACAGAGGACTCTGATTTGAAGGGGAGACTAAGACCCTATAGTGAAGGAGAGACTGAGACAGTATAGTGAAGGGGAGACTGACACTCTAAGGGGGGACTAAGGACTCTAGTGTGAAGCGGGGCTCCTCATGTGAAAAGGGGCTTCTGATGTGAAAGGTATCTCCAGATGGGAAGCAAATGATAGATGATAGCAAATCCATAATTTTTAGATGTCATTGTAACAGTATGTAGGAAGTTGTGGTGCTAACCGAAGAGCTCCTCCTGGTGACTGGAGTTGTGAAGCCTATTTTTCAGTACCAGAGATCAAGTCGTTTTTCACCAAGTTGTTTTTCACCAAGTCGTTTTTCAGGGAGGGTAACCACAGGATTTCTCACGGCTTATTGGTTCTCATATCAACATCCACTTCATTTGTCAGGCCCTAGGCCTTGGCAGGAGTACTCCTAAACTTTTACTCTTGAGACTTCAGTATCCACATGGTTCCAGGTTCCAGCAGTGAAGGTGACTACCCTTCCAGAGGCCCATGTGACATAGGTGCTCTGAGTTCCAGTTGTGTGCCCAAGGGAAGCTACTGACCTCCTCCAAAGCTTGGTCCTCTGCTCTGAAACCACCACCATTCCTGGCTGTGCATGACACATCATACTGATACTATTCTTTTGTTCTTAAAGTTAAATGCTTTACTTAATAAATAGCAACAGTTCACATGATTGAATATTAAGACATTTCTTCCAACAGGGAACACCAAGAAAAAAGTCCAAATAGGTGGTACCATAGTCCTTTCAAGAAGGTACAGTGTAGAACTTACATTAGTTCCATTCAGTGGGTGGGGAGGGTTATTGCAGTACCCATTCATGTGGAAAACATCTTGGCTATTCTTGAGTATGTCCCAAAATCAGGCCTGAGGCCTAAGGTCTCACACTTGCCCATGACCTAACAGGTCTACTAAGCCTTCCCTCCCTGAGGGGAGAGCCTCTGTACACATGTCCTCTCACATGGTGACTCCTTAAATTCCCCCCAGCCCCTTCTGCGGTAAAAGCTATGCCAATTGCTTACTAGCACCACACAGGAGACACCATGGGTTCTACGCTTCCTAAAAAGGAGGGCGTACCCTGTAACAAGTAGCTGAGGGGAAATTTTCCAATGGGGACACCTGGTGACAACTAAGATGACATTTCTTGTTACTTTGGAGAGCTCTCCTCTACTTCCTATTGTGTTTCTGCACAGGAAGCCAGGATAAGTCTCCCCAACAGGACACAGACAAAAAAGACAGAAGTTTCAACCATTAACTACTGTAACCATGATAAAATACATTTTTGGCTATAGATCTAGTTTAACTGGATATCAAATAATTGGTGATGATCCAGTTGTTGAAAATGTTTATCTATATCTATAAGAGGAATAAGTTTGCCTCTTTGCAGTCTTTCCCCCAGAGAGGAGAGACGCGGTTTTCTAGAATCACGATTCAGCCTGAACTGAAACAATCTGTGGTGATCAGTTTGGTGAGGATCAACAATGTTACACCAAATTACTTGGTAAACTGATAAACGGTCCAAATGTATACCATGTCCCTGGTGGGGCTAGATTGACTGAGTATTGATGGGGTGAATCTTTATATAACTGATTTTATTTGACGTGGAGATGAACAGAGCAATTCTGATTAAATTGATTTCACAGCAAGATTGATTTTGCCACAAAATTGCCTTTTACCTCCTTTTTTGTGTACTTGGTTGATATTTGTGTACTGTTGCTAGTGTAATGGAGCTTCTCTTACATTCAGGAGCCATTTAAAGCCTATTGCTCCCTTAAAGCCATCTTTTTTTGACTGCCCCATCTCACTGATTTATTACAGGTATCAACCATTTTACAAAGCATTTTACATACTGCAAATTTACATCAGTCCTGCCCTCAAGGAGCTTACAGTCTTAGGTTTATATCTCACATGCATACATAGAGGGCCAATTTAGAAAGGAGCCAACTGACCTGCCAGCACATCTTTGGAGTGTGGGAGGAAACCAGAGTACCCAAAGGAAACCTATGCAAGCACAGAGAGAACAAGCAAACTCAATGCAGATAGTGTCCTGACCGGGATAAGAACTGAGGGCCCCCACTGCTGCAAGGCAGAAGTGTTAACCATCTTAATGCTTTTGCCCTAGACCAGGGGTCAGCAACCTGCGGATCCGGAGCCACATGTGGCTCTTTCATCCCTCTGCTGCGGCTCCCTGTCCAGAGGCAGAACTACCCCTGGGGCCTCAGGGCCTGAGGCTGTTGGGGGGGGGGGGGGCAGTGAGGTCCGGTCCTGGGCACCCCCCCTGGTGGAATATGTGGCGGCAGTGCAGGGTCCCGGGGCTCTTTGAGTGTTTAAGGTTGCTGACCCCTGCCCTAGACACAGGCCTGTAATAGGCTTTACAGAAAATAATGCTCTATTTCCTCAGCCATTTTAGTGCATGGTGGTTTTCTTTACAGTGAATGGCTTTCTAAATAGAAATTATTTAAATACATTGCAATTACACTAAATGGCCAAATGTTTGTGAACACCTCACCATCACACCGATATAAGCTTCTTGGAAATCCCATTCCAAAACCATAGGCATTAATATGGAGTTGACCACTCTCTTTGTGGCAACCTCCACTCTTCTGAGAAGGATTTCCAAAAGGTTTTAGAGTGTGCTTGTCGGACTTTGCACCTACTCAAATAAAGGAACATTTGTAAGGCCAGGTACTGATGTTGGATGAGAAGAACTGGCATGCAATTAGTGTTCCAGTTCATTCCAAAGGTATTCAGTAGGGTTGAGATCAGGGCTCTCTGCGGGCCACTTGAGGTTCTCCACATCAAACTCATCAATCTTTGTGCTTAGGGAGCTGGCTTTGTGCATAGGGTCATAGTCATGCTGAAAGAGAAAAGGGCTTTCTCCAAATTTTACTACGGTACAAGGTTGTAAGTGCGCAATTGCCTAAAATGTCTTTGTATGATGCAACATTACACTGAAAACACCTGAACTCAATCATTTGGAGGAGTGTCCACATTCTTTTGGCCATAAATTGTATAATTAATTGCAATTTCTGGTGATGTGGAATAATTTGCTCCTCCTTTTCTCTACACAGTCTCTCTTTGTACCTTCATCTGGATCTCTTCTTAGTGAATAACAAGTTGTTTACGAGGAAAGGCATGCATACCCTGTCACTGCTCTATTGCTGTCAGTAGAACTGGTATGTTGACAATCAGCACTGCCAAGTAATGTCCCCACCTTACAAATTCCACGTTATGTAAGATGGTAAACAGTAGAGATTTGCAGTGCGTGTAAGACGGCATGGTCTGCTTTATCCAGGGGAAAGCTAACCTAAGTCAGTGATGTGATAAGCCAGACAATGATGACATCTAGAGATGAAATTACAATAAGAAAATGTCATAAGCTACGGCACATGTATGTACTTTTATAAGTAGAGGTGACGATTGATAGGCATAGATCCCAACTGACCCCATTCGTAGGGACTGGCCATCTTTTTAGAATCAAATCCCTCTGCCCTTTCTTACTCTTCAGTTTTCCTTTTTTCTTATGTTTGAAACTTCTTCAAAAATACATTCGAGGTGCTCAGCCACAGCCTGAGTAGTAAAGTCTGTCACCTGCCAGCATGCTGCAGAATAGCACCCTTGCTCCCCATGGCAAAACAGTGGTCTCTCTACAAAAGTACAACACACCCCCTGCTGTCTCAGCTCTTATGTGAAACAAATACTATAATAAAGGGACACCCAGATGCGCCCCCCCAGGGTCACGACATCCAGCGTTGTCCACGACGATGACGACTCGATGAATGGCATTGTGACAGATGCTGGCAAAATATAAACAATGGGGCGGAGCTACCGTAGTAGTGACAGCTAGCTAGCTCCACCCAACTGTTTACATTTGTCCGACACCTGACAGGACTTAGCTGTGAGCCATGATTGGACAAAGTCATCATTACTTTGCCCAATCATGGCTCTCACAGTGCACTGTGCTGTGATTGGTTAAAGCAATGCACCGGACCTGTGGACGGGTGCATTGCTTTACCCAATCAGGGCTTCACAAGGCACTGATTGTTCATGTATTCGTACTGGTCAACTCGAACATCGAGCCCATCACTAATGTTCACCAAGCTCTGCTGCGGCTGCAGTCGAGCGTAAGGACTTGAATACGCTGTCTGACATGAGTGTCCGCATTGGATGACAAGACTGGTTGGACAGTGTTACAATTCCTTTGGCAGGAAAACTAGTTCCCATACACGTCTGTCAAGTATATATAAATCTGTATACCAGGGATTCACCTTTACAGCATAGACTCTTCCACTCTTTTAATGGACAAGAACTAGAAGGGAGGCCCGCACTGAACTACTTTTCATGAGAAGAGATTTACGTAGCTCAATAACCATTTCAGAAGAACTACTCCCAGCATTACACCCATTGAGTGGATTCTTGACTACTTTAAATAAACACTACAAGCAATTTAAACTAGAAATGAAGTGACGGAATGAAAATCAAACATAGAATAGAGGCATTGCATTAGAATGATTGTCTCACTTGGAAGGCATTTAACACGCCTGAAAAAAACACCCTTTGAAGTCCATATTGTTACACACCGCATCCGAAAATAAAAAATCACTGACTGTATTTATATGTCTATTTCTCACGAAATCTTGTTTTTGTAGAGTTTTTGACATGGGAAGTCCACCAAAACTGATCTTTCGGGTTACTGTTGGCCAAAGATGAATAGTAGGCACAGGGCCATCTCTATAATAAGGCAGCACGAGGCATGATCACATTGGGTCACGTGGAGGGCAGTAGGTGTGCCTGCCTGGTGGTGAGGAACTGAGTGGTGTCCCACTCAGTTCCTGGTGACCAGTGAGATCACTGAGCTGGGAGGGACGCCATGCCCCACGAAGTGCCCCATCCCACCTTCCCCCTTGGAATCCAGAAAGTCCACCACGAGCAGACAGCTCCTGGCAACCAGTAAGATAAATGAGCTGGGTGGGACGCCATGCACCACAAACTGCCCCATCCCCCCTTCCCCCTTGGAATCCAGAAAGTCCACCATGAGCAGACAGCTCCTGGCAACCAGTGAGATCAATGAGCTGGGTGGGACGCCATGCACCACGAAGTGCCCCATCCCACCTTCCCCCTTGGAATGCAGAAAGTGCACCACGAGCAGATAGCTCCTGGCAACCAGTGAGATCAATGAGCTGGTTGACGCCATGCACCACGAAGTGCCCCATCCCACCTTCCCCCTTGGAATGCAGAAAGTCCATCCCACCTTCCCACTTGGAATCCAGAAAGTCCACCACGAGCAGACAGCTCCTGGTAACCAGTGAGATCAATGAGCTGGGTGGGACGCCATGCACCACGAAGTGCCCCATCCCACCTTCCCCCTTGGAATGCAGAAAGTCCACCACGAGCAGCCGTCACCCCCCTAGCTAATCTCCACAACCCCCTCCCCTGAAACGAGCATCACCAGCACCCTCCATCCTTGTCTCAGTTGGGGAGGTGTCTAGGGATGACCCTGACTAGGCAAATATAAAGAACACAACTGAATGAAGTTCTCTAATCATTAATGCATCGGTCCATGTAACTGTATTTGAATGCCAGCACAGAAAGTACCTGAGTTTGACCTGGTATCAGCCGTTTGTAGTCCCTCTAAAGCAGAAGAAGCAGCACAAGAAGCCAATCAGCGTATGTGCTGACAAGAAACATGCTAATAGGAGGAGAGAGCAAAGTGACAGAGAAATTAGATTATCACTGTGCTCCTTCTCCTTCACTGTCCAGTCACAGGCTGGGGGTGGGTCCATGACAGCCTGGGCTCGGAGGAAGTGGGTTGAATGGTGCTGGCTGTCATTCAACTCAGAAGACTAAGGACATCTAATGGTGGAAAAGAAGTACTGCAGTAGACAAATCCATATTAATGGTAAGTATTGCAGCAAAAGCGGCTTTTGACTTTATGTTTTAATGGACTATTGTCTATGGGTTTTTTTAACTTATAGTCCAGTGTCTACCTCTTCCAGGACCAATAACATAAGGTGCATACCTCTGTACAGATACAGACTTGGGGCTAGGGGTACTCAATGCAGTGGCCTGCGACGCAATGATTGCGGTCGCGATGCTCTGCAGGCTTCAATGCAAAAATATAATATTTGCAAATTTCTTATTGTATTATTGTGGCTGCATTTAATAAATGTATGCAAAAGTTGGATTATGCCACCTTAAATGCCGTCAGCCTGGAGTTACGCTTTAAACGAAGCGCCCAGCCATATATAGAGGTAACACCTGCAAAACATTGGTGTGTTTTGTCCCGCAGGCCCCATCCCTTTGCAAAGTCTACACAATCGCTCGCTACCTGACCTTTACTTTGGGTTAATTACATTGTTTACAGCTTGAACATGAGGCAGTTGTACGCGCTTGGCTCCGTACACGAGCCGCTTGCTCTGGCAGCGAGCTTTACACGACACAACAACACCTTGCCAGATGATCCAGCACAAAAAAACAACCCTACCTCCAGGCTTAATTAGCGGCCAATTGTACACGCTCCCTGACCCGCACCATTATACTCGTACTTGAATAAATATTTGCAGCTTTGTATTTCTAGTGGGCGGTCACGCGTGTATTTTTTGCCGGTTGCTAGGTAGTCTGGGCAAGTAGAACCTAAGTGGCGGGCGGTGATTCATTAGAGAACAGGTGACATGGAAGGAGGTGGTGGTCACACCTTCCCAGACTGGTCAGACCTGATACCCGTCAGGATATATCAATATAGTCACAATGCAAGTAGTGCAGAAAGGTTTACCTGCTATATGCGGCGGTGTTAAGGTAGAAGCCTGGCCTTCACATATATGTGTCCCATCGACTGAGCAACTTCTGGTCACTGTTTACGTTCCGGAGACAGGGGTGGGCTCCCAATCATGTGATCGCTGTGATTGGCTGTCACAGCGATCACATGATCAAGACCATTGTTCTGAGCCTTTTTGGAGCTTGAGCTTAGGGTTGGTAAAGGGGGTGTGGTGCGGCAATCATATCAGCGCAAAATGGGTAAAGGAGGCAGCGCTGTCCTCTGCATCTTCCTGCCCCGCTCTTGGCAACCTGGGATGCTATGGCCATCGTCCCGCCAAGCTCCTGGCAACCAGTGATGTCGTTGGATGTCACAGAGCTGGTTTTAAAAATTTGTTTGAGTTTGGGGGGTATGCTGTACGTCAATGGCAGCGGGCCCCTCTAAAAAGACTCCAGGCGGCTATAGCCACCAGCAGTGGCGTAACCAGAGTTATGGGCGCCCGGGGCAGAACATTTTTTTCGCCCCCCCCATATTATATAAACATCCACTAGAACTGTACCCCCCACCCCCACACATATTTATCAGCTAAGGAACTACAAGTCCAAGCATGCCATCATTGTCCCTGTACACACCCCCCACACACACACATATCACCCAGGGAACGGCAATGTCTGGTTGTTGTACAGGGGCAATGAGGGCATGCTGAGACTTGTAGTTCCCTAGCTGATATGACCACCAGGACTCTGTTCAGCTGTTTAAAGCTGACAGTCAGCTGTACACTGCAAGTGATTCTTGCGGCTGAGCTGCCACCAGATCGCTTCCAGGGGCCGGTGAAGAGTGCCCCCGCACCCGACACCCCTCACTTCACTTCCCGGGCTCCGCTGCTCCTCCTGCAGGCCTGGGACTAGAATCACAGTGTCAGTGGGTAGAGAGAAAAGAAACCGGAAAACATCAGTTCGCCGATCTCCCTGCTGAATAGAGCTTGAAGTGACGCTGATTGCAACGCTTCCAGTCCCTCAGCTGTCATTCTCCGGCTTCTCTAGCACAATCTACGTTTGAATAGCTTCTTTGCAGTGGAAAGGTGATACTTAGGGTCTAATGGAAAAACACACAAAAAAAAGCCTTAGCAGCGAAAGGGTTAACGGGCTGGCTGCAAAGGGTTACTGTACTTGCAGATTGCTACCTTTTTCTGTTTTGAAGAAATAACTGTTTCATGTCCTTTCCATATCTGGCTACATTATAACAACCTGAGCAAATCTCAGTGTTCCAAAGGGGAAATCTGAAGTGTCTGTATCCCTTTAGTAGACAAGCTTTGGGAGTATCTCCCCAAAGAATAAATTGCTAGTGCCGGGGATGCCTAATATGTTACCTGTTTCTTAGTGCAAAATTCTGAGACCATCCGCAAGCCAATCACTGAAGCAGGAAATTAGGTTTCTTGGGGAATTCCCTACACCAGCACTGCACAGAACTCCTCCAGTTTACCATAATGCATTTAATTTTTCTGACAGTTTAAAAAAAAAATGACAGCAACATTTATTTCAATATATTCCTCAGAAACCACAAAGGATATAAATCAACTTTGTGTGCAACGAGTGTGTCGAGTGCGCTCTTTGATGCGCGTTCACGGAGCATGTCAGAAATGTGCAACCTGCTTGCGGTGCCATTAACAAGTAATGGCACTGCAAGCAGATATGCACATTTTTGACGTGCTCCGTGAACACGCATCAAAGCGCACGCTGGATGTGTGTTTGGCGTGCGTTCACGGAACACAAAGGTGTGAACAGGAACTAAAAGCGCCGGATCTTTATGTTTAGCGCACTCTATCGCACAGTGTGGCATGCTAGGTGAGCTGGCGCGTTGGAATCATTCTTAATGCATTTTGCGGTACTGCAAAAATGTATATTGTGTTGGCGCGTGGTGATAAAAAGTAGTGCGCGCGTACATTTTTTTGCTGCATGTCATTGCAGTACTATGCGTCACGCGGCGCTGGAACGGATGCCCGCCGTTGCGCTAAACACATGGGATCTGTGCTATTTAACGTGCGCTGAACAGCTCAGGTCCCCCGCGTTTAGCGCAGCGCTATGGTATGAGCGGACCCTCAGACGTGCCCTCATCTCTCGTGACGTATTTAGTCAAAACATTTCTAAGCGGAAATCGCTATCTCAGCGCTGACCTCCCTTGGAACGCGCTCTACACGATGACGAATGTCCGCACACACATCGCCAGCATTGCAGCTACCAGCAGCAGATCTCAGCCTGGACTTTCCAGCTCTCCTTTATGCCGAGATGGAACGACGACATCTCATCACTGGAGCCGCACAGAAAAGGAAAATACATTTCTCTTCCTAATCGAGCGGGAAATTATAACGTGTTTTCTGCCAGCGGATATTTACATTTTCAGTTCAAAGTCTTTTTTCTTTGCTCTATTCTATGGACTTGTCCTTCCTCATCTTCACTCGGAATTCATTCCCCCTGCTGGATCTGTACATAAGATAATCCTAGACAGCACCCTGCTGAAACAAAACCCATGAAGGATAAGCCACTTAATAGCCTGAACAGACTGATAAGCTTTCATTGTAGAGAGCTGTAAAGACAAGTCACTGTGCTGATACCAAGGCTGGACAAATCCGAGGAGTGCCAGTTGCTGCCCAACTATTGAGGTTTTCTCTAGTTCCCATTGGAGGATTGCCTCTCTTATCTTGATGTGATGACAACGCAGGAGGACAAATAGAAAGTGAATCTCCTTAGTTGAGACAGAGACAGCTTTAAAAGGCAGCTAGGTAGCTCAGGACTCCTGACAACAAAGGACACTAAGCAGCTTGAGCCCCCTGCATCCTAGCAACAAAGGACACTAGGCAGCTCGAGCCCCCTCCATCCTAGCAACAAAGGACACTGAGCAGCTCGAGCCCCCTCCATCCTAGCAACAAAGGACACTGAGCAGCTCGAGCCCCCTGCATCCTAGCAACAAAGAACACTGAGCACCTCAAGCCCCCTCCATCCTAGCAACAAAGGACACTAGGCAGCTCGAGCCCCCTCCATCCTAGCAACAAAGGACACTGAGCAGCTCGAGCCCCCTGCATCCTAGCAACAAAGGACACTGAGCAGCTCGAGCCCCCTGCATCCTAGCAACAAAGGACACTGAGCAGCTCGAGCCCCCTGCATCCTAGCAACAAAGGACACTGAGCAGCTCGAGCCCCCTGCATCCTAGCAACAAAGGACACTGAGCAGCTCGAGCCCCCTGCATCCTAGCAACAAAGGACACTGAGCAGCTCGAGCCCCCTGCATCCTAGCAACAAAGGACACTGAGCAGCTCGAGCCCCCTGCATCCTAGCAACAAAGGACACTGAGCAGCTCGAGCCCCCTGCATCCTAGCAACAAAGGACACTGAGCAGCTCGAGCCCCCTGCATCCTAGCAACAAAGGACACTGAGCAGCTCGAGCCCCCTGCATCCTAGCAACAAAGGACACTGAGCAGCTCGAGCCCCCTGCATCCTAGCAACAAAGGACACTGAGCAGCTCGAGCCCCCTGCATCCTAGCAACAAAGGACACTGAGCAGCTCGAGCCCCCTGCATCCTAGCAACAAAGGACACTGAGCAGCTCGAGCCCCCTGCATCCTAGCAACAAAGGACACTGAGCAGCTCGAGCCCCCTGCATCCTAGCAACAAAGGACACTGAGCAGCTCGAGCCCCCTGCATCCTAGCAACAAAGGACACTGAGCAGCTCGAGCCCCCTGCATCCTAGCAACAAAGGACACTGAGCAGCTCGAGCCCCCTGCATCCTAGCAACAAAGGACACTGAGCAGCTCGAGCCCCCTGCATCCTAGCAACAAAGGACACTGAGCAGCTCGAGCCCCCTGCATCCTAGCAACAAAGGACACTGAGCAGCTCGAGCCCCCTGCATCCTAGCAACAAAGGACACTGAGCAGCTCGAGCCCCCTGCATCCTAGCAACAAAGGACACTGAGCAGCTCGAGCCCCCTGCATCCTAGCAACAAAGGACACTGAGCAGCTCGAGCCCCCTGCATCCTAGCAACAAAGGACACTGAGCAGCTCGAGCCCCCTGCATCCTAGCAACAAAGGACACTGAGCAGCTCGAGCCCCCTGCATCCTAGCAACAAAGGACACTGAGCAGCTCGAGCCCCCTGCATCCTAGCAACAAAGGACACTGAGCAGCTCGAGCCCCCTGCATCCTAGCAACAAAGGACACTGAGCAGCTCGAGCCCCCTGCATCCTAGCAACAAAGGACACTGAGCAGCTCGAGCCCCCTGCATCCTAGCAACAAAGGACACTAGGCAGCTTGAGCCCCCTGCATCCTAGCAACAAAGGGCACAAGGCAGCTCGGGTCCCCTGTAACCTATCAACAAAGGTCACTAGGCAGCTTGAGCCCCTGCATCCTAGCAACAAAGGGCACAAGGCAGCTCGGGTCCCCTGTAACCTATCAACAAAGGACACTAGGCAGCTTGAGCCTCTTGCATCCTAGCAACAAAGGACACTAGGCAGCTTGAGCCCCCTGCATCCTAGCAACAAAGGACACTAGGCATTTTGAGCCCCCTGCATCCTAGCAACAAAGGACACTAGGCATTTTGAGCCCCTTGCATCATAGCAACAAAGGACACTAGGCAGCTCGTTCAATCAATTAGTATCCAATCAGGCAGGACCTTGTACTATATAGTTGCTGGTAGATCTAAAGGAGATTGTACAATCAGATTGTAACATGTGTGGTGAGCTTAAAGCTGGCCATACACCTTACAATTATCTGCAGATTTTCTGTGGTCAGATGGAAAAAGTGCAACAGATTGGCCCAGTGGGAGATTCCTCCATCCACACAGGTTAGCATAGATGGAGGAATCTGTTGCACCTTTTCCATCTGACCACAGAAAATCTGCAGATAATTGTAAGGTGTGTGGGCAGCTTCAGACTCATTGCTTTGGTGCCCTAGTCCAGCCTTCTCCTTGTTATTAGTCAAGTAATCTGAGACCACCTGCTTGTGATGGAGGAGAGGAGATCCCAAACACACCCATGTTGGCTCTTTGTTAGCGGACACAGATATGTATAAGAAAAGGACAGATCTTAGAAGTTTCTCACTGTTACTAATCAGATTTAAACTTTCCTTTAAAGTTTGCTCGCAATTGGTGAAACAGGAAACAGAGAGAGACGAGGTTACACAGCATAGACTGCAGGGAGTACTCTTCCAGTGACCATGTAAGGTGCTCTCTAGATTCTGAATACAGGAAGTACAGAGAACTTACGTTATGGTAAATGGAGGGAACTTTTGCACAGCTGCATTGTTTGCTTAATAACCAAAGTGAAGCTGTTTTTCATTTCAGCCAATCAGCATACATTTTAGTAAAACAATCCTATTTTATATACATCAGCCTTTCATTCAGACACAGTAAGCGGAATGACTCTTATAGTTAATGATGATTCAGAACTTTTCCCACTCTACAAATGGTAGAAAACAGATCATCAGATTTGTTTTAATGAAAGCAATAGCTGAAAAAGACAAGAGCGCCATCTTGTGGTGTGACCTCATTTGTACATTTCTCCTGTGAACCCTTAGTGAGTGCATGCAAAGTTTTTTTCAGCCGCAACGCATGGTATTGTGGTACCGTATGTTGCAGTGTAGTTGAGCGCATTGCAGCAGGGAGGTGAGTTCGGGGTGCCAATCAAATGAATGGCAATGCAACACAGCTGCTCCACTGCAATGCACAGTAGGTGTGTTGTGCGGTAATTCCGCAACATTGGTGTGAACCCGATAGAGCAGGGCAGTAGAAAGTGCTGGGCCCAGTTACCATCATTAAGCCTCCCCATAAAACTCTTGTTAAAGGAAAACTCCACTTTTACTAAGAAAAGGAATATAGCATATGATATGGCTACATAAGCCATTCTGTAATTTAAAGAACCCCAGGAATTTTAAAAATGAACCCTTGCAGTGGGGCTACGCTAGCACTGCAAGGGTTAAGGCTGGGTTCACACCTGGGTGTACAGAATATGCGCGTTTGCCTCACGTTTTTACCGCGTTCTGCGGTAAAAGAAACGCGCGACAAACGCGCGTTTCCGAGGGCTATCCGGCTGTATCCTAATGGATACGTGTGGCAAATACGCCCCAAAGAAGCTCCTGTACTTCTTTGGGCGTAGGGCGTTTTACAGCGCGTTCCTACGCGCTGTAAAAACGCCCAGGTGGGAACCATGCCCATGGGCATTTATTGAATTTCACATGTTAAGCGTTTTACACCACGTAGGAACGCGCTGTAAAACGCCCAAGTGGGAAGCAGGCCTAAGTGCTTATTTTGTCTAGGGGGCTCAGATAAAGCAGATTTAGTCACATGATCCTCGTTCTGTGGCTGTCAGTGATCACCTCTCTCCCCCCTCTATGTCCCTCAGCATCTGCACGTCTAATGCAAGGCAATGGACCTGTATTACACGTGATGATGCTGGCGGTACACAAGAGCCCAGGGGAGAAGAGGCTGCGGGAACCAGTCTAGCAGCCTGGAGGGAGTCTGTGGGACAGAGGATCAGTAGAGCATATCTGCTTTATTTGAGCCCTCCAGACAAAACACGCACTTAACCCTCGCAGTGCATGGGGGGGCATTGATTAAATTAATGGAGTTCTGCTTTAAAGGATATTCTGGGCAGCACAGCGGCTCAGTTGTTAGCACTTCCACCTTGCAGCACTGCAGTCCTTGGTTTGAATCCCAGCCAGGACTGGCTTGGAGGTATGTGTGCTCTCTCTCTGCTAGTGTTGGTTTCCTCTCACACACCAAAGACATGCTGGTAGGTTAATTGGCTCCTGTTTAATTCTGCCCTGGCCTGTTTGTGAGATAGGGACCTTAGATTGGGAACAGGGACTCATGTGAGTGAATGTATTGCAAAGTTGGTAATAGGTACGCAATATACCTCGCAGAGACTCGTGGCAACACTGGTAGGATAGCATGTGCAGAGTAGAGTATCATCCCTGTCAGGTTTGCTTTTATTTGATGTTTGTCACCGCTGGGGACCATTTTCACCAGGACTAAAAGTGAGAGAGAATTCAAAGTTGAAACAGGAACCGAGGGGGAAGTCTTCCAATGGTGCAGTAACAACTGTCAGCAAGAGAATCTTCCCCACATTTCCTATCACTTCCTGATATGTCTTTGGGACAGGACGTAAAGGGAAATCTCCCCCAATAGTAAAAAAAGAAACTCTTTACTCTATCTAAAACAAAAATTTTGGCTTTATATACACATTAAAGGATTCCCCCAAATGAACGTTCACCTTTGCCACATCTTTCCAATAAAGTGACCATGCAGACAAGTAGACATGTGCGATTCGTTTCGTTACGAATCGAAATTCGTACGAATTTTCCTGAAATTCCGAATTTCGGAGCATCCGAAATCCGAATGGCAGTTTCCGAATTATATCCGAAATACGAAATTCCGTTAACGAATTTCGGATCCAAAATTTCTTTGAAACAGGAACTAATATTACTCCTGTAAACGAGGTTGAACAACATGACAGGATTTTTTTTTTTAATCCCGAAATACGGATCCGCTGCTGCTGAGGGTTGCATTACAATACACAGTTACACACACAGGCAGGAAATACGAAATTCCGTTGACGTATTTTCGTTCCGTTACGAACATTCGTTTAATATTGAAGTTAAAAAGCAAAGTACATTTATATTGGAGTTGATGTAGTTTTTTTTAAAATACGAAATACGAAATTCGGATACGGAATCCGTTAACGGAATTCGTATTTCGGATTAAAAAAAACAACTACCACTCCAATATTAACAAAGGTATTTTGCTTCTTAGCTTCATCATAACGAATGTTCGTAAAAAGGATATTCTGGGCAGCACAGCGGCTCAGTTGTTAGCACTTCCACCTTGCAGCACTGCAGTCCTTGGTTTGAATCCCAGCCAGGACTGGCTTGGAGGTATGTGTGCTCTCTCTCTGCTAGTGTTGGTTTCCTCTCACACACCAAAGACATGCTGGTAGGTTAATTGGCTCCTGTTTAATTCTGCCCTGGCCTGTTTGTGAGATAGGGACCTTAGATTGGGAACAGGGACTCATGTGAGTGAATGTATTGCAAAGTTGGTAATAGGTACGCAATATACCTCGCAGAGACTCGTGGCAACACTGGTAGGATAGCATGTGCAGAGTAGAGTATCATCCCTGTCAGGTTTGCTTTTATTTGATGTTTGTCACCGCTGGGGACCATTTTCACCAGGACTAAAAGTGAGAGAGAATTCAAAGTTGAAACAGGAACCGAGGGGGAAGTCTTCCAATGGTGCAGTAACAACTGTCAGCAAGAGAATCTTCCCCACATTTCCTATCACTTCCTGATATGTCTTTGGGACAGGACGTAAAGGGAAATCTCCCCCAATAGTAAAAAAAGAAACTCTTTACTCTATCTAAAACAAAAATTTTGGCTTTATATACACATTAAAGGATTCCCCCAAATGAACGTTCACCTTTGCCACATCTTTCCAATAAAGTGACCATGCAGACAAGTAGACATGTGCGATTCGTTTCGTTACGAATCGAAATTCGTACGAATTTTCCTGAAATTCCGAATTTCGGAGCATCCGAAATCCGAATGGCAGTTTCCGAATTATATCCGAAATACGAAATTCCGTTAACGAATTTCGGATCCAAAATTTCTTTGAAACAGGAACTAATATTACTCCTGTAAACGAGGTTGAACAACATGACAGGATTTTTTTTTTTAATCCCGAAATACGGATCCGCTGCTGCTGAGGGTTGCATTACAATACACAGTTACACACACAGGCAGGAAATACGAAATTCCGTTGACGTATTTTCGTTCCGTTACGAACATTCGTTTAATATTGAAGTTAAAAAGCAAAGTACATTTATATTGGAGTTGATGTAGTTTTTTTTAAAATACGAAATACGAAATTCGGATACGGAATCCGTTAACGGAATTCGTATTTCGGATTAAAAAAAACAACTACCACTCCAATATTAACAAAGGTATTTTGCTTCTTAGCTTCATCATAACGAATGTTCGTAAAGTTACGAAAATATAACCGCCACTAACGAAAATTCGTATTTCGTACGAATCCGAATCGAGTTCAGTTACGAATTACGAAATACGAAATAACGGATATTCCGAAACGAAACAGAACAAATTTTTTGACGGCGCACAAGTCTACAGACAAGAGGACCTAATAGTTTAGAACAGTCTGATAGAAATAATCTTTTGGGAGTCCTACGCAAGCAGGGTGGCAATGTAAATGATGGGTACTTCAGCCAGGCTGCAGAGAGACAGAAAATGGCTTACAGGTATGGCATCTACAGTCACCAACACCTACTGGGTCCCCTTGTCTCCATGGTCACTTTACTGGAAAAGGTGACCCTACCCTTTAATAATATACTCAGTGGTCATTCAGCAGATCACCAAGCAAGTGATGCAGCATGATGTGACCACCTCAAATCTTTGCAAATCCATATATAAAAAGGAGACATAACTAGTATGGGAATAGAATATATAGCACATCTGAAATAAACTTTCATAAAAGAACAAAAAAAGGGAATTCCCGGCTTTCAGGAGCTTGTTCAACTGTGCAAAACTGAAGGGAAGGCCAGAGTTCTACTGTATAAGCAAGCTTCATGCATTCTACATCCTTTGCCCAATGAGAACACCCTAACCAACCACTGAGGAACGTTCACTGAAGAGTAACAAGGATGTACGCCAGGGGCGTAACTAGAAATCACGGGGCCCCATGATTTCTAGTTATACCCATTGCAGAGCCCACTCAAGATCCTACCCAAGGGTGAACCTGCAGAGCCCACCATAGACTCTCCTATGGTGGGCTCTGCAGGGTCACCCTCAGGTGAGCTGGTCGCAATTTTTTACCTGTCTGCCTCCTCTTCGTCCACGGTCGCTGATGGACCCCGCCTCCTTCTTCATCACCGGGCCCCGCCTCCTCCCCGGCTGCCGACCACTGGCCCCGCCTCCTCCTCCACTGCCTGGTCCAGCCTGCTCCACTGCCGCCGCTAGCTCTCATTGATTCTGGAGAGGAACGTTTTGCTGCACAGATTACTGTCAGTGAGCTGAACACCGTCGTGTTCGTCTGCAGCTGCCAGTGAAAGCCGCCAGCAGAGGATCTCATAGCAACCCAGGCAGCCCGCACGGCATCTGGCCGGGCCCCACTGTGCCCCCGGGCCCCACTGTGCCCCCGGGCCCCATAGCGGCCGCCTGGGTCGCTACGGTGATTGCTACGCCACTGATGTACGCATCTCCGAGGGCAAGGCTTCGCTCAAAAGGGTAATAAAGGGAAAACATGATCAAAGGCTTGCACAGAAGAGGCTACCAAAAGGTCATACCTGGAACTTTTTTAAGTTTCAAAAAAGTTTTAAAACTATTCCTTCCTATTGGCCAGTTATCGCTTACCCACAATGCAGCTTGCCCTCTCTAGCTCTGGTTTTGACCTACCATATGTAACTTTCTATTCAGATTATATAAAGTCAGCCATATTCGAAGTAACAATTTGTTGCAAAAGCCTTTTTATGCTTTCTTTTATTAGTACACATTGAAAAAAAAGTCAACTACAAAAAGGTAGGCGTATACAACAAAAGGGAAGACTTTGAGAAAAAAACATTTAAAAAAAAAGAAAAACATGCAATTTTTGTAATGCTATATACTGCCATTTTGGTGTAGCTGCATTTAGAGTAAAATAATTTAAATATACAATAGTCTTTATATCCAGAGCTGAAAGCCATGGAACAGTCAGGCCGGAGATGATGAGAGGGCGATCTGCACAAGCAGTAACAAGATCCTATTGGTCGCTCTCTGTCAGATACTGGTGACAACGTCAGCAATGTTAATTTATGAAACCTCAACAGTTTTTACTGTTCGTGGAGCACCTTTTGTGTGTTCGCAGTCCAACGTGCTATACAGGTCTTACAGTTCAAGAGAAGTTAAATATTTTGGTCCATTGGGTCTCCTTTAAAAAGAAAAAGGGGTATTTGAAATGTATAGATCACTCAGATGGGTTTAGGGGAGAGGTTTCACTTTTGTAACTTGAACATTTTTTTTTTCTTTTTTGATCCAATTCCACAAATGGCAGGTAAAAGTAAAAAAAAAAAAAATCGATAGATGGGAGATCTGGGGTGATATTCCGTATTCACAGGCTTTCCACGGCGGCCACAGAGGCAGGAGTGGAAGAGCGAGAGGTGCCGCTGGATGACCGTTCGACAGCTGGGCTAAGCAGTATGGGGTCAGAGGGTTTCGGCAGTAGGGAGCGCATGGGGGTCAGGGCCTTGGCTGGACCGTGTAGAGTCTGCCCACAGATCCGATGATGCTTCTCCCAGTCTTTGTGTTGGCAAAACGATCCACAGTATCGGGCGATATTGCATCCGCTGCAGGTCTCGCTTGCTTTACGGCCACAGTTCCAACAAGTCTGCAGAGATAGAGTTATTTCATGTAATGTAAGAGATTCATGCTACAGGCACATACGTCTTAGCTCCACAGTTCTTGGCACAACAGTCTATGCATGTACATCCTTTAAAGTACAGCTACACTTTTCTTTTTAACCTCA
>NW_017306461.1:1256803-1263295 GCF_000935625.1 Nanorana parkeri
ATTACCCCACTGTAAGGCTCCTGCTCTGTTTATATCTTCTGTGCAGAAATCTCCTATGGCACTGCCCCTGCCTACAGAAGTACTGTAACACCCTATAGACTTGGAAGGAACCATACTTCTAGCATCTCTACTGTAGAAGCATGGTTCCAATCATGTCTGTTGGCAAAGCCAGCAGCAGAGGAGATTTTGGCATGGAGGATGTAAACACCATGGTTGGCCACTCCTGTCATGCAGAATTATGTATGCACCAAGTTGGAAGGGTTCTAGGTTAGGCTTAAGAGGGAGGGCTGGATCAAAAGTATAGTTGTTCTTTAAAGGAAAGTGAGGACAGCAATGGCAACCTACTATGTTCCACCGGCATCAATTTCCTTTAACGTGCCCCATGCAGGGTAAAGCAACAGTCTCTTTTTAATGCAGACCTCCCCAGCAGCACATTCTCACCTTTCATTCCCTCCTCCATTGAGCCACCAGTATTGAAAGGCTAAAGACTGCCTGTATGACAGTGCTGATTGGCCCGGCACTGTCACATGGAGTGAGTCTTATACTGCTCCATACCCAGAATACTGGATACTTCCTTCCGCTCATGTTGCTGAGTGGCGGGGGAGTAAAGAGTATAGGGGGAGTAAAGCAAACTTGTTGCAATGCCATGAATGGGCAAAATGACAGGTCCATTCTACAGCGGCGGAGGAGGCGGGGCCTGGTGACTGAGGAGGCGGGGCCTGGTGACTGAGGAGGCAGGGCCCACCAGCGACCGTGGAGGCAGACAGCGCATCGGGGCGGACAGGTAAGGGGTGTGACCAGCCCACCTGAGACCCTGCAGAGCTCAACATAGAGAGTCTATAGTGGGCTCTGCAGGGTCACTCTCAGGTGGGCTGTGTGGGATCTCAGTTGGGCTCTGCAAGGGGTGTAACGAGAAATCACAGGGCCCCATAAAAAATTTTGCTATGGGGCCCTGTGATTTCTAGCTACGCCCCTGATAGTAGGGATGCACCAATACCGTTTTTTCGGTATCGAGTACCGATATTTACATTTCGGTACTTGCCGATACAGAGTACTGATATCGGTACTTCCGGTAGCACAGGGCCGGCTTCCTGGGCAATCAGGGAGCCAGGCGGCATGTCATTACCCACCGCCCAGCTTCTTGATTGCCTGGGCAGCCGACTCCATGCTGTTTGGCCGGCTCTATGCTGATTGGCCAGGAAGCCGGCTTCCCAGCCAATCGGCATTGAGGCCGGCCAAACAGATTCGATAATATGGTGACACAACCTCCACCCTGTGACACCTCATTCCCCTCACATCTATCCTCAGCAGCAGTTATTACCGTACCACAGATGTCCTCCGGCCAGCTGGGCAGACACCGCTCTCCAGGATCTGCCCAAGTCTCTTGTGTGTACAGCGCCCGCACCACCTGCGTGATCGGCCCTCAGCCTGCTACTGCGCAGACTGCACACAGAAAATTCAGAAATCCTCTAACATCAAGTGGGCGGTGCTGGCACTGTGCACAGGGGACGTGGGCAGATGCGAGAGAGCGGTATCTGCCCAGCTGGCCGAGGAACTGGTACGGTAATGACTGCTGGTGAGGATCGATGTGAGGGGAATGAGGTGTCTGCAGGGTGGAGGTTGTGTCACCATATTATCAGATCTGTTTGGCCGGCCCGATGCTGATTGGCTGGGAAGGCAGCTTCCAGGCCAATTAGCACTAAGCCGGCCAATCAGCATGGAGCCGGCTTCCCAAATCCATGTTCCCTCATGGCACTAACGGTCAGAGAAAATCTCCCTCTGACCAGAAGTAATTGGGTGATTACGAGTACTCGCTCAAATACTCGTTGTTGGCACCGATACCGATACTAGTATCGGTGCATCCCTAGTTTATAGTAAAGTGAGAAAGCCTGAAGGTTTCTGTATTTAGGAAAAACATAAATGTTCCACTTACTTCTTTGTTTATATCTCAAGGACTAGAAGTAATGGAAAATTCCCAACAGAACACAGACAAAAAAAGCCTGTGGATTTAATCAGTCCCTTCTCTATCCAAAAACTTACAATACAAAAGAAATTGGCTTTAGATATACTTTAAGATCTTTGGGAATACTGGCGTTAGCATTCAGGTCAATGGGTTTAAGTAAACACTATAATGATACCAAACACATTGCAGCAGGTTAATGGCTCAAAAAGTCAATACTACCTTTACACACTCATATGATAAAAGTGTAGAGTAATGCAGCTTGATTCATACCTCAGTTGATTCCTCCTGCTCGTTTACTACCAGGAACGCATCCTCGGTTGCTCTCCTCTTTGTATCTGCAATAGTCTGTTCCATCCTGGCCCTCTCTGATGCAATCATCTCAAATGCTTTCTGTTCGGCCTCAGATACAGCCTTCTGTACCTCCGACACGGCCTGCCTCTTCACCTCATTTACAGCCTCCTCTGGAAAAGATGAACAGGAAGTTATAGCACTTTACATGTTACAACTAAGCTATGATGGATACAAAGCATCTTACAATTTTCTTTGTAAACCTCCAAAATTTTGCTTAGTATTTTATTGTTGAACAAAAAGATTATTACTGGGCAAGACTTAGACACTGCACAAGACACTGTTAAGGGAATGTCCAAATTCTCAGTATGCCAATTGGGGTTTATTTAAAAAAGGTATAGTGTAGATAGGTCATGCTCAAGTGGATTTTTGGAGCCGCATTTAAAACAACTTACTCCTTCCATGTAGCCCTCAACCAGCCTCAGAATTTCTGTTACTCCTTCCATGTAGCCCTCAACCAGCCTCAGAATTTCTGTTACTCCTTCCATGTAGCCCTCAACCAGCCTCAGAATTTCTGTTACTCCTTCCATGTAGCCCTCAACCAGCTTCAGAATTTCTGTTACTACTTCCATGTAGCCCTCAACCAGCCTCAGAATTTCTTTTACTCCTTCCATGTATCCCTCAACCAGCTTCAGAATTTCTGTTACTCCTTCCATTTAGCCTTCAACCAACTTCAGAATTTCTGTTACTCCTTCCATGTAGCCCTCAACCAGCTTCAGAATTTCTGTTACTTCTTCCATGTAGCCCTCAGCCAGCTTCAGAATTTCTGTTACTTCTTCCATGTAGCCCTCAAGCAATTTCAGAAATGAACAGTTTTGTGTTGGATTTTGCAAAACATTAGCCTATCTACTAAACTATACACTCCAAATAAAGAGGGCTCAGGAGTTTTTCTTTAACCTGTTTGGTGATATGGAATGGGTGATATTTGAACAACATACACTCAATATTTGAATATTGACTTTGGCAAAGATTTTCAACCAATTACATTTGCCAATGCAAATGAAAAACTTTGGAGTGTAGGAACTGGGCCATTATATAGTCCATTTTAGCTGATCTTCTATAGGTGTCTCTATAATCCTGTAGTCACTCATTCAGTCGGCAGTCAGCCGACTACAGCAATTCTGAGGCTTATTCACACCAGAGGTTGTCATAGATCGTGCTGCATTTTCTAGGACATAGAAAAATTAATGGATATGGAAAAATCCCTCATCTTCAACCTCAATCCATCTAAGGGCCCATTCATCCATAGCATGGAGGCACATTGGTATAAAGATCTGCATTTCTGTGCCTTGACACATTCATATTAAAGTCAATTAAATGGGGTCCCTCACAAATCATGTACAAAAACCTGCATGTGTTAAAGCCTAACTAAAGTGTATTAAAAAAATATATAGTTTACCCTTCATAAAAAATGATGCTTCAATGTCTCAGTGTCAGTCCAAACTCCTCTCCCCCAGGCAGCAGAGAAGGACCCCTGCTATCCGTGTCTAAGCAGCAGCAGGGGTCTGGAACACCCCCTATCCCCAGTGAGTCAAAGCCAGAGGTCTGCAATCAGCAGGGAATGTGAGCTTTAAGAGCTTTAATTCAGTGCCATGTTGGAGAGACCTATACTCACACAAAGTAGCAGTCCTCCTCTGCTGCCTAAGAATGGGGGGGGGGGGGGGGGGGGAGTTTGGACCTGAGCTGAGGTTCTGTTATGAAGATGATAACAGGAATCACAGTGTTCATGTAGCCTTAATTGAAAATATATTTGGTAGCTGAATCTTTAATTAGACTTTAACTTGCACTAAAACATACATATCTGGTGTGAATAATCCTTTGCGATGCTCTTCTCCTAAATTATCATAGTTAAGAACATGTACCTGCTTTCCTCCAGATCTCATCAGTAACATAGTTTCCTCCTGTTCTGCTATTAAAATCCCTCTGAGGTTCTGAAAGTAGACAATAAAATATGAGTAAGCTTAAAACCTACCGGCTAATAATAATACAAAAACATACTTTACAGATCAAGGTACTACCTCCATAAAAAAAATCTGTGGGGCTCATTTATACTAATTGGGATCGGAGGCTCACCCAGATCTAAATACTAGAAAAAAAATCTCAAGGGCATGCCCTAGGGAGGTGGAAAATATAATCTCTACAGATTGTTCTAGATCTACCATGGGAAGCTCCTTTTTGGATGTGCTTGGAAGAGCCCCACAAGGTCTATCAGCTTGTATAAGTTGCTTCAATGGCGGTCCACCCAAAAGTGATATTTTAGAAGACGTCAAGCCTGGTGGGTGATTCATCCCCTGGTGTCATATATGTGCTGTATACTCCAACAGCAACATCTACTAACTATTATTCCAGGTGGACTGGAACTAAGTCACAATGGTTTGAGTGTTTCCACCCACCTTTGTGTGTTCCAGCTCCTCCTGTTGCATTCACCATAACAATAACTCAAAATCCAACAGAGAGAGAGAGGGAACCCCTCAAAAGGGGCACAGTATGTTTTCAGGCAGGAACTCAGTGCATAGGTCTCATTAATACAGTATCTGAGATATAAGAAACTGTCAACTGGATTACCGTAACTCTCCAGCACCTGCAAAAAGCATGATGGACTGACCCTTTCAAACACCACAGATGAAGAGTGGTCACTTGGCCTGCAGGTTTGGCAGTGGAATGGGGTGTCAAGCTTCAAAGAAGGTGGGATAAACAATATAGATTTAAAGGAATAGAAAAGGGCCCTAAATCATCAAGTTAACCATAAAACTTTGGACTTTCAAAAGTGCACCAACAGTATGCAAAAGGGTCTTAGACAATATTAACATATGACATTCTAGCACTCCTTAAGTGCTATTGGCTACAATTTTCAGATGCTGCACTCTAAAACAAGAGATACATCTGTACAAATAGCAGCAATGAAAGTCGTATATTTCAGACACTTTTTAACAAGACAGAATATATTTGTTATCAATAAGACAAAAAGCTGTGTGTAGGAATAGGTGTGGGCATCAAGCCAACCATTGCTCATTAGTATGAATATACCCGACAGATGAACCGTGATATCTGACTAGTTGTCATGGGTAAGCACACATCTTTGTTCTAGATGATGAATTATTTCTACCAGTGGCTATGTAGGTAATATTTTCCCTTTGGGGATAAAGCATATTACAAACCCACACATTGTGTCAAACCTCGGTCAGCTAGTAATGTAAACCAAGATGTTCTTACCATTGGCACCAGATTCAGTACTGGAAGGACTGTGTTGCCTGCTTGAGTGCTCGCTCCCTTTGCGCAGTTCTGAGGATTCATTGTACCGTCTCTTCCAGTAATTCAGCTCCTCTCTGTCCACTTCTTGACACCTACGAAGCACTGACATGGAACGCCTTGTCTTTTCCACCATTTCCATTATACAATTCAAGGCCTGTGGCAAAGCATAAAGTAAGATGATGTGGTTCATGAATTAAAAAAAAAACCTGACAATCAGAAAGAACAGATTCTTAAACTGCCAAACGTTGTACAATCTCCTTTAAGGTATTACTTAAAATATACATATTACAGTCTGAATGTACAATTTCCTTTAGATCCACCATTAACTATGTTGTACAAGGACCTGCCTAATTAGATGCAAATTGAGCAAATTCATTGCTTAACATTCTGGAACATTTACCAAAGACGTCTATGGTCAGCTTTAGGTTTACCAAAACTATATAGCTTGAGGATCTACCTTAAAAAATCCATGAGCTTTGTACCCAATCAAACAGGCCATTGCGCTATATAGTCATTGGTAAATATAAAAGTTATTGTACAACGGGGACCATAAAAGCCTGTCCTAGACATTCTAGCCAATGCTATGTGTACATTTCAGGTATATGGGCACAGAGAAAATTGATTTCCATGTGAAAGTTGCTCAAGTTCTGGAGGCAGAATAAATACAGAGTGTATAATTCAAGGGGGACATGTAAGCTGCTGATCTCTCCTTCTCTAACTTTCATAGCTCAGAGATTACATAAGCCAGAGGGTCAGAGATGGCAAGTCAGGCAACTAGTTTGAAGAACTTTACCACAGACTAACCTCCTTACATTAGTCATATACTAAAAGGACTGTGCTTGCCAAATCTTTTTAAAGAAAACTAATGCAGCCACCACACCTAAGGACTGGGAAGCTGCAATATATTACATTTTTGTTCTTGGGTTTAG
>NW_017306461.1:1263355-1280004 GCF_000935625.1 Nanorana parkeri
GTTCAGGTTCACTTATCCACCAAACAGTGCTACTAAGTGTCATCAGATAATGAAAAGACAGTCTTACGTGGTCTAGGTGCTTCCATTCCTCTGCCCATTCTCTCTCAGTCAGTCTGTGATCCACTAGTTCTTCTTGGTAGCCATTGGACGGATTGCCGTTAATCCCTGAAGCCAAAACATATAGGAGTTATATTAAAACTAATCTGTCAATCATTATCACACCAGACCCAATAAAATGTCAGGAAATGCATTCCGCTTCTCAATCCTTTCCCTTAACCCATGGTATTAAAACTTAACTCAAGACCATTCTTTTTTTTTTCTATTTTGAATAGAGTGGGAAAGAGTTAAACCTTCACTCAGGTTTCTATTTCTCCCTGGAACCCCACTGGGAAGATTTTCCCTCACTTCCTGTCCTTGTGATGCCCACACCAGAAAATAGGATAGCGACTGTCAGAGACAGCAATAAAGCTTATTTCACTACTAGAAGGTGCAATATATTAAGAGTCCCACATTGCCTCGCTGATGGAATAACCCCCAGGAATAACAGTGTCCGCCATGTTGCTGGCATCACCCAGATTTGAAGGACCATTTTCCAACTGCACATTGCCAAATGGTGCTTGATTGGTTGCTTTGGTTAAATACACTTTTTTCTCATCCACTTTATTTTTTAGATCAACTGACATGGCTTTCACTTACCGCCTACTGGATGGTGACGCTCTCTAACTTCTCTATGTTCCCCCATCTTGGACAGCGGATCCCTGTACAACTGTGATCCTGGGATGTCATCCAATGAGTAGTGCTGTAGAGGAGGTGGGGTGGGGTGAAACTGGTTGGAGGAAGTCAAGAGAGGCAAGGACAGGGCTGGGCTGTGGCGAGGAGCAGGGCTAATGGTGCACACCCTCTTCATCGGTGGTTCAGGAGGTAACGGCTCCCTCTCAAACATGCTATCTTCTCTCCTGCAAACAGGTTAAATAGAACTATGTGAACAAATTGTTGACCAATAGAACATTTCAGTCACATAATTATATATTAGTACTCTCATTGGGTAGAGAGAAGGTGGTAGTGAATCAAAACCTCAAGATGGAGCTGAAGTCAAGGTCACCGTGACATTGTGCTCCTGCAGTCAGGGGGGCTCTCTACACACATAAAAGAATTTCACCAATAGTAAAGGTTCTGGCAGGCATCTCATGTCTGATTTTGCTGTGTAATGTCAGCCAACTTTAAACTCCTGCTTACTCACGCTGGACTGGTCTGGGTAAATGGCGCTATGTAGATGTCACCAGCATACCAACATTGCCAAGGAAGGGCCTCATTCAGTAATAAATTATAGATGCGGGTGTGATAGGTTCTACTGTAATCCACATATGGCCTGAATTGAGAGGAATAGTCTGAAAGGTCATTATACTGTATGGAGTGTAGCAAGTTTCACTTTTCATGGGGCTCGGACATTGGCCTCAGCTCGTCAACTTCCACAAGGGTTGAATTAAACCTGAACCCTTGTCAGGAAATCAAAAGAACCGAGCTAAAAAGATTGTAGACAAGAATGTGCCAAAGAACGAAGTATCTGCAGCATCACTTTGCCTCATGACCAGTCCTCCTGGTTTATTTCCGGTAAGGGCTCCGACTCCAAACAACCCTTGTTTCTCCAAGAACCCTTGGCTAAGGTCTCTTAAACTGAATTTAAAGGGGACCCATACCAAGGAAATATAGGGATTGTCATTGTGACGACATGGTCATCAGTTTATGGGTTATGTTTAATTATGTTATACTGGGTAACCTGTTCATCAAAAGACTGCCAGCATCAACCCTCATTAGCTCCCTTTCCTTCTAAAAATGCTAGTTGAATGGCTTTAATGCTGATCTAATGTCTTCAGTGCTTTGCTACTGATTTACTGATTCATTATTGGGTAAAATTGTGGACACTTTTGAATGTTTGATTTGTCTAATTTGGAGTGATAGATTTACTCTAAAAAGTGCTGAAACTCATCATGTTATATATAATGTAATCTAAATTTAGTGCTGAATTCAGTTTTATATTATGTAATATAATATATTATCAAGCAGCAATAATAAATGCTTTCATGTACAAAAAAAGAACGCACTACTTTTTTTAAGTTCTTCTGGTGTAAGAATATGATACCTGCACTTAATTAAAGATTCAATGGGGAGAATTTATCAAAGCAACTGTGACAGTTTTTGCCTCCGAGATCATTTTTTTTAATGAGCAAATCTGTCTTTTACTATGTGCCCCTGTTCTGACCAGAGCTTGCACTACTTTTCCAACGGCACCTGTTTTGACCAGAGCTTGCACTACTTTTCCACTTGCATGTTTTTTTGCACCTATTTTCATCTGCACTTGTTTCCTGCGGCTGTCTGGAACTGGAGCATCACCTAACAAAACAATCACAACTTAAGAAGTCCCTGTAACCACTTCTTCAAGAAGCGACAGTTTCTTTCCTGGAGTTACGAGTCTTCTTTCTTGGAGTCTATTAAACCTCAATTATGAACAGCATTACACTAGCATCATAAATCTGGCGCAAAGAGCAGCAAATATTTTCCGTGCAAGTTCAAAGATTCGCAATTGCTTTGATAAATTCCCCCCAATGTGTTTTCAAGCTTTAATCTTGCCCCCAGGTTTTCAGTGAGGTTTAGGCTGTTTTCTCTCCAGTTAATAACATTATTATGCTGGAATAAAAACCAGTCCTTTACAGTTTAGCAATATGGCAAGAAGCATTATCGTGCTGGAACAATATTCCTAAAAAGTGTGAGGGAATATCTAAGAAGGCTATTTGAAAAATAGGCAAATGTCATGTTGTTAGAGAAAGGAAATGACTTGGTGACCTAATATAAAGTATAGTAACAGATGATTAGAACAATGCAGAGATTTACCGCTCTTTACCTTTCCGGGCTGTGTCTTTTCCCATTGCCGTTGACCTCCATGAGCAGCTCAGAGGAATCAGGTGGGGAAGCTGTGTTGGTATTGAGTAGAAGGTGTTCATGTTGTGCCAAGTACTGAGATGGAGTCTGCTTGGCCGTGCGGGCACAGTGCAGTAATTCTCTCTGAAGAAGCGGCAAGTTGGCCTAGAAATAAAACCAAGAAACTGTATTGATTGAAGCCAAGAGTTAGCACAAAGCAAGATCTCTTCCCCTGTAACCAGCTCAGGATGTGGCTGAAACACTCACCTTGAGGAATGGAATGACAAAAGGCCGAAGAGGAAAGTTGGTGGCTTCCTGAAGCTTGCAGTGAAATTCTTCTATGGTTATAGTTGAGTTCTGGGTTGTGGAAAGGAGAAACGATCATCAGTCAAGAGAATTTCTGACAGGAAAGGTGGGATGTTTGTTTTTAAAACAACATTCAAATTACATTCAGCTTATGTTATGTTTCTAAACTTCCAGCATAAATTTCACATTCTGGATAGTGTGGGAAGGGTTAGACGAGAACGGTGGTGGTGACCAGTGTCGCCAGGACAGAAACTGAGGGAAATTAGAATATTTTGCAGTTGTCACTAGTAGTAGTAGTAGTGTCGGAGTAGGGGCAGAGCTTCTAACTCTTCCCCACTCTATCTAGCACTAAAACATAGCTTTACCTGGCATTGCCTCGACTAAATACAGAATGTTATCCTCCAATATTAAATAGGGAGAAAAAGGGACTAGAAGACACTAGAGAAACGGAAATATTGTATACTGGCATTTCTTCTCAGCAGTAAACACTGCAGTGCTGAAGTGCAATGAGAGAAACTCAGAATAAACAGATTGTATGTGCTCTGACCCTTTAGTAGCTCACTGCTGCCTTCCTTGTGACTCATTTATGTCCATGAAATGAATATCTTCTACAGCTTTCCTCTTTTCTGCCTCATGATTGTATCATAGCTGACTGCAAAGTTAGAAAAGTTGTGCAAAGCTATGTAATCAGTGAAAACGAATAACCAATGAGAGAAACTAGCAACAATGTCTGTTTGCAAATCTTTCCGTTCTTATATGTTGCCTATACATCTTCTATAAAACAGGTTTCCAGTTTATTTTCTGCTGTATACTCTGTATGTCCTCCACCCTTTGAGATTTTCTCCCTTGTCTCCAGGCCTACTTACCACCAGAGCAAGAACAAGGGTCCGGACCTTCTCTCCAATCTCAGGGGAGATGTCGTTGCCAAATTGCTGCAGAGTCGTGAGGAACCTCTTCAGTTTGCTGAGCTGCCTCACCCCGCAGGTGGCCGGCAGCTGCTGATTGGCCAGCGAGGATGAAGAAGAGGAGGAAGGGCCATTGCTGGAACGCTGCGGTGGGGACGGAGCTCCGTTCAGTAAAGAAGGAGAGTGATTCATGCCATTGGAAACTGAAGAATAATGAGAGAGATACTCAGTTATGGGTATGGAGTATTCATTAATCAAATTAGCAGGGCAGAAAAAGCTGACAATAAGATGGATTGAAGATATCACAGGAAGAAATAAATTAGCAATGGACTGTTGCAGTTACACGCAATGTATTTAAAATGCTGAATTAGATGTCAAGAAAGAAATATGACTTGTTTGCAGCATTTCTAACTAAGGTTGTGATGACAGAGCAGTGGTAGCCAAACTTCGGCCCTCTAGCTGTGGTGAAACTACAAATCCCACATGCATCTGCCATTGGAAGTTATGCCTGTGGCTATTATAGTGTTGCAACACCTTATGGGACTTGTAGTTCTGCAACAGCTGGAGGGCCGAAGTTTGGAAGCAACTCCAGAATCCAAGAAGGGGGCTCAACCATGAGAACCTCTCTTTACCAGCTATGTGCTCACAGTACATCCTTCTCTTAGGCTTAGGAGAACCTGTGGTCATGGTTAATCAACATCTAGCACCTAAGGCAGTGATCATCAGCTTTCCTGGCATGGGGACTACAAGTGCGGCCCCTGACATCAACAAAGGGCCCATATATTGTTTAGTGAATGTGATGCTACAAAACGCTGTCGGAGATAGCAGATATGCAACAGGAGATCATCAGCAAGTACAAGCATGCTACAAGAGATGGTCAGGGACTGCAAAGATGCAGCAGGAGATGGTCAGAGGCTGTGAATATGCTATAGGAGTTGTTAGAGACTAAGGCCATGCTCCAGTAGACAGTCATAGACTGGAGACATATTACATGAGACTGCTAGAGATTACTGCTATTACAGGGCAATAAAAGGAAAACACAGACTTCAATCTTCAGGGGTCCAGAGGGCTGCACATAAAAACCCCAAAATGTGTCCCCTAGGCTGCAGGTAAGGCAAAATGTACCTAAGGTGTGAGCCTGACTGTGATCCCATTGGCTTTCAGTTGTACCTCTGTCTGTGCCGGTACAAAAAAACCCTGAAATGAAATCATTAAAAATGTATCAAAACCCAAAAACAAACATTTACTATATCACAGATTACCAGTCATTAGATATGGTGGCTGCATTAGTTTTTTTTCGGGCTTTTCCCCCTTTATTTTTACCTGGTGATCATGCCAGTAACACACTTCCTCTGCTAGAGTGACAACGCCCAGTTTCCGTAATGTATCTAAGCAGGGGCATCGTTGTCATCTTAGGAAAGGAAGTGTACTAGGACTACAGAACACTTCTCCCTCTCTTAATTTCCAAAACATAGGTGTTCTGTAGTGCACAAAGAGAACTAGGAATAATGCTAACTTATAACAGTCGGTAGAGGAAGAGGAAGTTATCAGCTGACAAGAGTTCTTACATGATCAACAGGGTTTTCTTTGCACTTATCAAACAGATATAACAAAAGACTTTCAATGTCCTATTTACCAGACCAAAAAATAGATCATTGTAATGGTTTAGTGTACTTTAAACTAAAATGGTTTCTTGTCACTTTACGTTAAATGAATACAGTGGTACCTCGGTTCACAAACCTAATTCGTTCCACGATTCTGGTCGCGAACCGAATTGGTCGCAAACCAAATCAAACTGTGATCAGACCGCGATCTCGAATAGAGAAAGCCACGACAATGTGTTAAAATTGGGAAGATGTCTGCGGTTGTGTTCATCAAACTGAAGCAAAATTTTGCCGAACTTCCTGTTCGCGAACCGAATTGTTTGCGAACAGAAGCGTTCATGAGCCGAGGTACCACTGTACTTCCTTAATAATTACCTAATAAAATGAGTACAATTAAAGTTGCTAACATCTGTATCTTTGTTGTTTCATGTATAAAATGTAAGTTTCTTACGGTCAGGTTATACATTGGAAAGAACAAGTCATGTTTCGAAAGCTTGCACTTTATTCCATTTAGTAAGCCAATGATATCACCTGCAAACCTAACTTCTACTTATGTCATAATATTAATATTTAGAATTCAAGGAAATAAAAATGTTTACATTTGTTCGTCCTGGCCATACAAAATAAAATAAGAAAATATTTACAAGTCTTGATTTGTATTGTAACTGTAATGTTTTCCTTATATACATTCTGAATAATAATAATATTATTAATAATCCCCGTATAAATTTCCTTTAGAAAAGTATCACGGTGCCATACCACCGACCGCCCCCAGGTGTCGCCAAAGGGCTTTATCACATCCTGCACAACACTGCTAAGCACATCCAATGAATATTTACACTGTTAATGTTATTTACCTACTAACCAAGTGGAAGTGTCCTGCTTGCATAAATTACATCCAATTTAAATAGTCATCACGAAAATAAATTACTAAAAGGATACATTTTTAGGTCTTGTCAGTGGTGTTTTATGGATTGCATATAGCTTCTCTCCTTGTATATGGCTCTCAGCCAGTCCAAAAATGGCCTGGAATGCGTTAATAATGGCAACGTGCAAGATTTTGGGGATGCTGGTTCCATCTCTGGTTCAAAAGGACCAGAGTGACGATATAAATGCATGCACCTTGCCATCTATAACTGTTCCATATTTAATTTGGCATATTCAATTTGGCACTCCAAGCAGGCATACAATATGTCTGCAAACAAAGGGTTATGGCCATCTTTGAAGTGGCTTGTCAGGAGTTCCCTGGTACTGCAAATGAACCTATTGCTTCTATAGAGTCTATAGCGGCCTCTCTCAACCAGGGTGGTGTGGTACCCTGGGGTGCCTTCTGGCTTTCTCAGGGGCGCCTCAAAAGGTTTGTGCAGCAGCATGCCTTTCCAAGGTGTAGACAGGCTTCTGATGTGGAGGGGAAATGTTGATGTAAAAGGGGGAAGACTCTGATATGAAAAAGAAGGGAAGGGTCTGGTATGTATTTTGGAGTGGCCACATGCCGTTTTTTTTAATTTTAAACTGGGGAACCTCGAGATTGTGCATAGTTTTAAAGGGTGCCATGCCTAAAAAAAAAAGGGTTGAGAAACGCTGGTCTATAGCATGGGTAGGAAACCTCAGCCTACCCATGCTATAGTGAACCACAACACTACCCATGCTGTGGTGAAGCTACAAATCCATCATGCCTCTGTGAGCCATGCCTGTGGCTGTCGGAGTCTTGTAATGCCTCCCCGAACTTGTAGTTCCATAACATCTGGAGTGCAGAAGTTGCCTACCCCGGGTGTATAGCCCATTAGGTCAAAGAAGTATTCAAGTGAATGAATTTAAACGAAACACACCTAGCTGGGCGATGGTGCGTGCTAGACACATGGGCATCATGCTTTTAGCGCAATGATCTGGTGTGAACTAGCACTCGGCCCGTACACACTTTGGCGTTGCGTGAATATGTGCCAAAAGTGTGTCATGCGCACGCCTTTCATGCAATGCGTTAAAAACATACAACGCACTTGTGGTACCGTTACTTGTTAATGGCACCACAAATGCAGCCGCTCAAACACACATTTTTGACCGCACGTGGACACCCGTCAAACACGCACAAACACGTGATCAAAAGACGCGAGAAGATCGCAGAACAAAAACAAAACAGCTTTTGCTCCAATATTCAGCTCTCCATAGTAATTTTATTCTGCTACCAGATATCCTCAGTCTGATGGCCAGCAACATGCAACCCGCTTCTGGCCCCACCCCAGCCTGGGACTGGACAGTGAAAGAAGAAACAGCAGAGTGATGAGCTCATCTCACTGTCACTCTGATCTCTCCTACCAGCATGCTCCTTCTCAGAACAGGATTGGCTTTTTGTACTGCTTCCTCCAGCTCTGCAGTATAGGGAATATATGGGTGATCTACTGTATAATGTACTACAAAACTTTTAACGGGTTTCTTTTTTTTAAGCCCTGAACACAAAGAAAATATCCACAAGACACCTTATTTCCTTTAACTTCGCTGTATTTCGTGGTTAGCAGAGCTGATTTGTAGCACTGGGGTCATGGGTTCAATTGCTACATGAAACGCTTAAACGCTTTCTTCATGGTCTTTGCGTGTGATTCTCCCAGGTCCTCCAGTTTGTTCCCACAGGCTAATATTGTTTAACTGGCTTCCACACCAACTGATCCTTGAGTGGGTCTACGTATATGACCAGACTGGGGACTGTATGGTCACTTGAGGACAGGGATAGATGTGAAAAGTGCAAATAATTCTGTAAAGCACTGGCATATTGGTTTACAGTATATAAATACAGCAACACAAAAAAACAAGTGCAATATACATACGTGAGGAGGGTGGAAACGATACAGGCCTTGGGCCAGATGGATTCACTGGTGGCAGAGGTGCCATCGTGGGAGGTGAGGATCTAGAATGTATCTTCACTTCCATGGGGGACCCGGGCATTGCTGGCACCCTCTTGTCTCCAGCAACTACAAAGTGACAGAGAGGGCAGAGTGTGAATACAAAGACCGCTAGAAACATACACGGCTATATTGATCTGCCTTCCCTGGTTCCTCTCTCCTCCATCAACATGCTAATCACATTTTTAAATCAAACCTTTCCACTTTCATTAAACACCTTATTTTAGACCCATTGATGTCATCACTGGGTGTCTGTGCAATGTAGGCAGATCATGGCTGGTGAGAGGGTCCGGCAGGGTGCTGTACATAGCGTCTTGAAAACATCACAGCACCCTGCCACAGTACTCCTCCCAATAACCCTCAGCCCTGATGCAATGAGCTGGGACGGAATGGGAATGGGAGGCCTTATGTAAATATCAAAATGTCTTTTTGGAGGGGCGGACATTCCTTGAGAGATTGAATTTGCACTCAGACTACCCTATGTAATGCCCACATGTGATGCTGAGCCTCTATTGATGGGTGGGTGTCCGTCTTGCCTCTCTGGTCCCAGCCTTGGTATGCCTTGTGTTATGAGGTTGGCCCTTGTTAGGGTAGAAAGGTTGGCCCTTGTTAGGGTAGGAGGGTTGGCCCTTGTTAGGGTAGGAGGGTTGGCCCTTGTTAGGGTAGGAGGGTTGGCCCTTGTTAGGGTAAGAGGGGTGGCCCTTGTTAGGGTAAGAGGGGTGGCCCTTGTTAGGGTAAGAGGGGTGGCCCTTGTTAGGGTAAGAGGGGTGGCCCTTGTTAGGGTAAGAGGGGTGGCCCTTGTTAGGGTAGGAGGGTTGGATCTTGTTAGGGTAGGAGGGCTGGATCTTGTTAGGGTAGGAGGGCTGGATCTTGTTAGGATAGGAGGGCTGGATCTTGTTAGGGTAGGAGGGCTGGATCTTGTCAGGGTAGGAAGGCTGGATCTTGTTAGGGTAGGAAGGCTGGATCTTGTTAGGGTAGGAGGGTTGGATCTTGTTAGGGTAGAAGGGGGCAGCACAAAATAACTGGGTCCCTCCATCATCAGGAGTTGACTGTCTTTTTCAGGTTTTTGCAGCCAGCCCCCTGATGATGTGCCGTGTGGTGCAGATTGCAGGAAACACATGCAGTGTGGTGGAGATTACCCGAAGCCTCTTGGGATGCGTGACATGGTGAGGGTGGGATTGTTAAGTTCAGGGGAAGGTCAAAAAGAATAAAGTACACTTTGTCTAAAAGTTCACTTCTTCTTTAAAATAAATTAAAAATACAGATTGTGTAACAGGAGGGAGGAGAAAAATGATGTACAGTTATTGAAAAGGGTGAAGGTTCACTTTAAAGAAAGCTTACAACAGGGGTGCCCATTAGGTAGATCGTGATCTACCAGTAGCTCTCAAAGCTGATGCTGGTAGATCACAAAGCGTGTGTATGGTGGCCCCTTTGTTCCATTTTGGTATATTTACCAGGAGAGAGAGAGGGGAGGTTTTTTTTTTTTCGTTGGTAGATCTCATGTAGCTCGTCATTTGAAAAGTAGATCTTAACACAAAAATTGTGGGCACCCCTGGCGTACAAGAACAAATTCAGTGAACATTTTTAAAATAACAAAATCGATAGAAAAGGTCTATCGCATGGCCACAAATTGCACTAAAATTACTATACATCCAATAAGAACTCACTTTAGAACTGGACATGACCATACAAAGCTGAAATCTGCTGGGTTGCTATAGGCTGCCTCCATTTACAGGCTTTAGGGTCACATCGAAATATTCGGCACACAAACAAATAATGCCCCATGAAAAAAAAAAAAGGGACTTGAAATCTTGAACTAAAACTCCCTGACTGCGAGCCTTCCAGAATCCTCTCTGTGATTTTCCCTGAGCACTGTGGTAAAACCACTTTCCATCTGTTTCCCGTTTCTGCCAAGCTGAGGTTTTCCTCTGACATTAACCTCTGCGGTGCCAAAATTCAAAATGTGCCCTGGATCCACGCATCCAGATTGCCAAAAAAGCTGCAATTTGCAGATATACAGTTCCCTGGATAAGGAACAAGCTACATACAAATATTGTTTATGCAAGACAACGTCAGACGTTTCTAGAATATTTGCTGGCAATTAAAAACAAATTCAAGAGATACTTTGCTGCTGAAGAGGTTTACTTATTGTAAAAATGGATGTTCTTTGGCTGTCACATGGGTGTAGGGCACTGGGTTGTTGGCTAAAGGAAACTAGATACCCCCAACTGTCCCCTCTTTGTATCCAAACATCTCTTTTCCCCAAACCTCCTCAGTTGTCCCTCTTTTTGGTTTAATTGAGTGGTCCCCAAAGTGTGGCCCGTGGGCTGGATGTGACCCTTTGCTTTCCCTTAACTGGCTCTTTGAGAACTATTTCTCCCATTGAGACCAACTATGGGCACTATTTCTTGTACACCAACAATGGGGCATTATTCCTCCTACTGACACCAAGGATGGGGCATTATTCCTCCTCTGACACCAAGGATGGGGCATTATTCCTCCTCTGACACCAAGGATGGGGCATTATTCCTCCTCTGACACCAAGGATGGGGCATTATTCCTCCTCTGACACCAAGGATGGGGCATTATTCCCTCCACCGATGCCAACGATGGGGCACTAATACTCCCACTGACACCAATAACGAGGCATTGTTTCTTCCACCGATACAAATAATGGGGCCACTCATTACGGTAAATGTCTCACTGCACCCATGTGAATGAGCTCTTATACAATAGCAGTATAGCCCTAATGAGAGATACTTTACCAACACCAAACCACTGCAAAAATTATAAAGAGGAAGGAGAAGAACCAGGTCATGTGACCTGTCAAAGTCATGTGACCAGCCTGTACCTCAAATATGGGAACTTTTAGCAGAGAGAACTTTGTGTGACATTACCAACCTGCATTTTGTGGTCACCAATGTCACCTCATGTATTTATGGTCTCAACGACTGTCCATGTTGCCCATAGCAAGCAGGCATTTTTCTCTCAATGATGAACCTACTAGCAATAGAAGAAAGAATTCTGGTTCCTGTAGGCAACAAACACTGCCATAGGCACAACATTATACAGTATTAACTACCATCTTTGAAATCATATGGAGATAATGAAATGCTGAGCAGGGGTTTAATGAGAAAATTAAGAAGTCATCCATGCCACACCTGCCACGTACTAATAAAATTATCTTCTAGTCCCAGTTCTCCCATTCTGAAGGCTAAACACCACACCATATGCCAGGTCCTGCGGATTATACTCTGCACTGCAGAAGCAGCATTTGTATAAGAATTAAAGAGTTAAGCCTTGCAGTTGGACAATGATCAGTGTCCAGCTCAGAACCCTCCTTGGGAAATTCCCTCAATTTTATTATGCATTCCACTCATCTCCAGAACAGAGCAGAAGATTTATCGACCAAGGCTCAGAGAGCAAGATTAGAAATCTGGTTGCTGGTTGGGAACTGAATGACACCAATACAGTCAGGCTGCAGAGGGACAAAGCCATCAAGTTCAACCAAAAAAAAAAAAAAGAAGAATTAATTAAATAGGAAACCTCCATGTACAGAACCCTATATCCACTGTTGATCAGAAGGATAAAACAAACCAATTACCAATTAAAACTACTACTAGCTACTGTACTCAATACCTAAGCTACTGTACTCCCGTGTTCAAATCTAGTTTACAACTGATGATTAAATCTGCCAGCATAGTACAGAAAGGGTTAATTGGAGTAAACAGACCCCATCCTTAACATCACATAGGGGAAGGCCAGGTAGGACTTTAAGCAAACAAAAAGCACTTAAAAATGTAAGCAGTTATCTAATGTAAACAGGAACATGTAAAAAAAATATAAAGTAGATCAGTCTCTCAACCAGTGTGCCGTGACACCCTGGGGTGCCTTTTGGCTTCCTCAGGGGTGCCTCAAAATCTTTTGATGGTAGGACTCTGGGCTGAAGAGGGCACTGAGGACTCTGGGCTGAAGAGGGCACTGAGGACTCTGGGCTGAAGAGGGCACTGAGGACTCTGGGCTGAAGAGGGCACTGAGGACTCTGGGCTGAAGAGGGCACTGAGGACTCTGGGCTGAAGAGGGCACTGAGGACTCTGGGCTGAAGAGGGCACTGAGGACTCTGGGCTGAAGAGGGCACTGAGGACTCTGGGCTGAAATCCATTGCATTTTAGACTGGAGTACCTCAAGACTTTTTACATTTTAAAGGGTGCCGTGACTGAAAAAAATAGAGAAATGCTATAGTAGGCGTTATCCAAATTGGCTGCAAAAGTGGAAATGGGTTGGTGTTATGCAAGGTGAAGGGATAGGGTTAATGGGTAAAAATAAGGTTTGGGAATAGTCAATAATTTGGGGGGTGGGGAGGGGGGGGCAACAGTGACATTTTAATTTGACCAAGTTCAGTGGTTGGTGCCCGAAACGTAACATACACTTTTTTTGCATGCAAGTGCCCCATTCTCAAGCATTGACTGTTGCAAATCCCTTGACAGACTGCAGGTAGCAGAATTCAGTCTGGTTTGGCAAACCCCTACAATCTTATTTTATTTATATTTTTAGATTGTTGAATTGCACCTCCACATTTTGCACATAGTACTTCTCTGCTTTCAAGTGCCCTTTAAAAAAATACAACCCTTCATCTTTTTAAACAAAACTCATCTCCATAGTCATTGCAGTTTGATAAAATAATTAAGATTCCCACCATGATTATGATTATTATACAGGATTTATATAGCGCCAATAGTTTGCACAGCGCTTTACAATATAAGGAAGACATTACAGTCACAATACAATTTAAGACAAGATGGTAAGGAGGGCCCTGCCCGTGAGGGCTTACAATGATGAAAAGTTTACAAAGCGGACACTTGTTTGTTTTTTTAAACAGTCGGTGAAGTTATTTCGGAAGACGCGCACAATGGCACTTGTAGTGTTTGTGACCTTACAAATAAGATGTTAGCAAGGATAAATTACGTCCTCGCTGCCTACTTAAGGGCTGAGTGCAATCATGCACGGTTTTGTTAGGGAAGGACTAATTTAAAAACACACAAAAAAGAAGTCCTCCCCTCCCTCCTCGTATGTCTGTGGTACAGGGGAGTCAAGGACAACAGCTGATGCTGTGACAGTCACCTGCAGCCATAGGGGAGGTCAGAATGCAATGCTAATTTCCTTAAGAGACAATAGAAACAGATGAGCGTTGGTGACTGGGATTATGAGTAGCACAGGCTGCACCTGGTGTCAGTATCGAGGGGGAGCCATGGCGCACATCTGCTACTAGACAATAGCAAAGTGCTTTTCCACCTCCTCCTCATTCCAAGCTGCACATGGGTTTATGTTGGGCTCAGCTGGTCCGGAGATGCAACAAGTTGGAGTGAATTTTTATTTTATTGGACACTAGTGGCACCCTTTGGGGAAACAAACATCCATTACACTGAGTACCAAGTCGTTAACCCTCAATATTTAACCACCAGCTATGCAGTATATATCTCAACAAAAATATAATACATAATAATAGAACAAATACAAAATAATTCATAGAAAGCAATTCTATGGCTAAAGGTGCCCATACACCTTACGATTATCGGACGAAACCTTTCGTCTGATGATCGAATAGTCGTATGATTTTCGTACGACAGCCCCACCCTGCCCCGATGATCGCAAGATTAATTTAGCCGTAATTAACAAGAAGCACCTGGACGAAATGCGGTAATTGATTTGTCGTATTTTCGTTCGCGCATGCGCGGTGTAGATCGTACGACTTTTGACGGACGGAAATGCCAGCAACCTTACGACAATCGTATGATCGAGCAAAGTTTTCAAACATGCTTGACCGTCAAAAGTCGTACGATTGTACAGTAATGTCGGTTCGGGCACTCTATTCACACGTACGATTGTCGTTCGAAAAGTCGATCGCATACGATTATCGTACGATAATCGTAAGGTGTATGGGCACCTTAACATTGGTTTAATAAAATGTAACAAAAATTTACAAAGATACCCATCCCATATCCTTTTAAACCTGAACCCAAATATTTTCACCCCTAGGCCCTGGCAGGTTTCTTGCCAAGCATACGTGTTGGCCCAATTTGCCAGGTCAAGTTGCAGTGGATGTACATCTGGGTTTCCCATGGTTTGATCCAGGAAATCCAGGACTCTAACATTCCCCAATATTTATAAAACAGTTTCAGGGATATTCACAAAAGGGTGAAGAGTTTGGAGAAGGCAGGGGAAGTGAACCATCTAGGACAACACAGCTGAACTGGAAAGTGATCCGAATTGGAGAATGTTTCCAGTTCAGCTATGTTGTCCTAGATGGTTCACTTCTCCTGCCTTCTCCAAACCCTTCACCCTTTTGTGAATAGCCCTGTGAATGTTACAACAACTGATACATTTTGGACATTTAACTTTTTCAGATGGGAAATTATTTTATCAAAAAAACGTCATGGAGTCCTACGGAGGACCTGCCATGTTTCCGCTTCCCCGCTGTCCCAAATACTAAACCGTATAGTTATTGCATTGCAAGTGAGCATGTTCTCCCACACCAAGACCAGGAGAAAGCCTAAAGACTGTTCATAACAAAGGAAATATAGTTGGGCCATGGCATAAGAGCAAGAGAAATAGTCACATCCACCTTGTCATGTCAGTCTTTTCTGAACTCGAGGTCTCCAAACATTTTTTGCTTGGAGGTCTTCAATGACTTCTGTGTATGGTAGGAATAGAATGATGTGTAAAGGCTCTGGGTTCGCTAATGTCAATGCAGGGCTCATTAGAGCTCCTGAATCATCCAGTTCTGCAGTTCCCAGCCTCACAGATTGCACTAATCCCAACAATTCCCCCTAGATTTCACCCACTCCGACCCTCCTCAACTCTGCAGATTGCACCTAAGCAGTCACTCCCTAGTATTGCAGATTACACCCATCCCGCGAGTCCCCAGCCCTGCAGATTGCACCCATCCAGCAAACTGCATTTATTCAGTCAGCCTTTATTCTTGGAGACAGCACCCAACCAGTCAGCCCCCAAACCTTGCACATTGTCCCCAGATAGTCCCTAGCCTTGCAAATTATACCCGCTCCGGGTGACACCCTGCCTCAGGGCGCCCCCGAGTTAAGTTATGTGTTACAGGTTAAACCTAAACTCCAGGCAGATATCAAATACACAAATTAATGGAGCTCCGTCTTCATCAATACATTATTGAATGTCATTTTTAAGTGCAAGCAGTGCAAGTACCTGAACGTGACATGGCATCAGCCTCTTGCACAGCAGAGTTCAGACTGGGAGAGGGAGATGCAGCACAAAAAGCCAAACAGTTCCTGTGCCGACAAAGAACATCCCAGTAGGAAGAGAAAGCAGAGTGACAAAGAGAGGAGTTCATCACTGCGCTGGTTCTCCTTTTACAGTCCAATCACAGGATAGTGGCAGTTCCAGAATGACATGGGCTCAGAGGACGTGGGTTAAATAATGCTGTCCATCAGACTAAGGAAATCTTGCGGCAGAAAAAAAGTGTGGGGAAAAATCTCTGGACTGAAGGTGAATATTGCAGCAAAAAGGCAATTTTGTAATTTCATCTTTTACAGACTATTCATTGTTATTTTGTTATTTTTGGCTGAAGTTCTGCGTTAAGTGCTTAGCTTGGAATCGGCAGTGGGAGAGGCGAGCATACTGTGTTTTCTATTGCAGGTAGCTTACAGGTTTTTTTTTCCATCTTTAGTGACCTTTAAAGGAGAACTATGGGGTCAGTGTTTTTCCCCATAGTTCTCCTTAGGGTAACGGGAGGACACAAACTAGCGTCCTCCCGTTACCCTAGGCTCAGTATACCGCGAGCTACAGCTCGCGGTATACTGAGGCGCCGCAGCGGATCCTGACATCGATGTCGAGATCCGCCCAGCTGCGTGAGTGACAGCTGGCTCTACCCGATTATTGCTAGCTACACTACAGTCAGTAATAATACATAGTAAGGCCACCCAAACAAGGGACCTCAGTGTATATGTTCTTTAATGCTTCTCTCTCTGCAAGCTTATCAGCATAGTCAGAGG
>NW_017306461.1:1280015-1280295 GCF_000935625.1 Nanorana parkeri
GCATGCCAAGGTTTACAAATCACACATCGTATGGGAAATGCGTCCCCATTGCCGTTAAAAGGCAAAGTCAACTTTTTGGAGAAAAATAAATAAATGTGCACAACTGCATAAAAACAAAAAGTGCATTTATTATTAGACATATGACAGGCATTGGAGCCTGTGAGGCAATGCAACCACGACCAGTGGATATTGGGTGCAATGCTCTGGCTCCTGCAGATTCTCCCTCCTGTACCTGTCTGTACCATGGTACAGGCATTCAGTAACATCCTGAATAATAATA
>NW_017306461.1:1280336-1295189 GCF_000935625.1 Nanorana parkeri
ATAATAATAATAATAATAAACATTGTTGGGAGGAAGAAAGAATGGACTAAGGCCAGGTTCACACCATTTTCCAGATCTGGAACATTCTTTTTGCCACATTTTTATCACCACATTTCATGTTAAACCCTGAATACTCTAGGAACAATAAGAAAAAGGAAATGTCATGATTTCCAACATCCTCACCCAGCTTCCAGTAGTGTCACTTATTCCTGGGAAAGCTGGGGATCCCAGGCCTCACCAGAATGCCCTCCTATTTTTTTTATTGGTTATTTGTTTCGTACTTTCTTGAAATGGTCCGCTTGAAGAGACTGATAAATAAGAGTCACTATTAGCTCATAACTAAGAATGCATCTGTCTGTTTATTGAAACACGCACATACATTATATACTATGATCTAAACTCTAAAGGACACGAAGATTTATCAGTGAGATTTCCCATGACCTCAAAACTTTCAGTTTATCACAGACTTCAGTTATTTACCATGATGTATGGCAAGCCAAGTTTATGTTGGCTTGTCGGTCCTTGCTCTCCCTGGATTTCATCCTAACTGCAAAAGAACGTACTGCAATCATAACTGCCACCAGTCACCGCCATGATCTCTATCTAGCAAATATGAAGACAAATGAAGTATGAAACTCACATCTCAGGTGTTCTATCGAAAGCTCCAGCTCGTCGAAATCTCCAACTACCTCACTGCCGGGTACTTGCAAGTTGGAGATTTCGACCAGACAGCGTTAGAGTGCAAAACACAAAGACTGACGGAGCTCTGTACAGCTGCACGTTAACCATATTAGGGCTGCAACAACTAATCGACATAATCGATTATAATCGATTATTGAAAAAGTTGTCAACTTTTTCAATAATCGATTAATCGGCTTCCGATCAGTTGGCCCTGTTCACGGGTCCACAAACGCGCGCCGCACCTCCTCCCCAACTCACGCTCACCGCTGCCAGACCCGCCCGCATCTGCGCTCTACACACCGCACCTCCTTCCCGCCTCACACTCTCCGCCCGCCCACATCCACGATTGGCACAGGAATATAAAAACATACACATTTTGTATATTTCCATACACATATACATGCACACACATATATTTATATTATGTATGCACACTGCAAAAATACAATTATATATGTATTTACATATGTGATATTAAAGGCGTATACCAAATTAAGAATGCAAAAAAAAAAACAAAAGAAGAAGAGGATGTGAATCTTAAAATGCATAAAATGTATTTAACATGCAAGGGTTTATACACCTCCTCCTAGCATAGCGGTATAAAACAAACTCTATGTATATGTAATAACAGTTATACATATTAAGGTTCATAAGTTAATTCAGAGGGATCACCTATAAATAAAATAGACCTGCCGGTTTCTCTACAGCCCAGTGCTAGCTAGACCAGTTTACTCCCATGTACCATCAACTCCACATTGATGACAGTTATGTATTCAAATAGCAGGCAAGGCAGATGACAACGCATGCAGTAACAAAGTATATAAAAATAGTTTTGTTTTTTTAATTAAAGGTTATCCTATTAAGCCATTTTAAAAGGGAAGTGTTCAACAGAGCTGCATTGGAGACAGGGGTGTCGATCAAGTCAAGGACATAAGAGGGGAGTGCACTGAAATGCAAGCCACTTACCGTCTGGGATCTGCCGGCTTGGAATTTTAAATAGGATTTTTTTTTTCTTGGGCTGAATTGAGTGGGATAGCCCTCCGCCCCTGCCTGTGTTTAACACATCTGTGATGCCTCAGTGTGTTGGAAGAAGCAGGACTGTGCTGGCGCAGATGGACTGCAGATGTGTTGTCAAACTGAATTATCCCCCCCCTCCTTCCTCTCCTCCTGGAGGAGAGACACCCCCTCCTCCTGACTATAGCTGCCTTGCGCTCTCCCTCTCTCCAGCTCTGTTACTAGGGCTTCCTGCATGTCTATGTCACTAGATATACACCTACTGCTGGCTCAGAGCCAATAGGACTGGAAGTCCTTAATGTACCCAGGGCTTGTGCATGGCTGGGTGTACCAGCGGGGACGTCTCCAAGCCAAGAGCGAGGCACAGGGGGGGGTGGGAGAGAGAAGGCCGTAAGGCTGCCATTCCTTGTACAGCTTGGGAAATATTGATTTGTCTGGATCGCTAAAGATAGCCGTACACGGCAAGAAATTTAAGATATTATGTGACAATACGGCGGTTGCATGACCGCTCTGTTGGAAGGTAATCTAGAAGATATGTTGTCCGCACACCACTTTGCTTCGGAATATCATCTTAATTCGTATTCCTTTAGCATGACATGTGAATGCAACGTTTTGGAACCTCACAGGACCCCTTCGTCAGGCAAAGCCTTGGACTTTGAAACATTGCATTCACACGTCATGCTAAAGGAATACATATAAACATGATATTCCGAAGCAGAATGGTGTGCGGACAACATATCTTTTAGATTGTATACTGAGGCGCCATCCAGCAGTCCTTCCAGCACCTGTTGGATTCTGAGGTATAATGGTATGGTGTGCGAAGGGGCTATTACAAAAGGCATATGTTCTGTTGAAGGGACACGGTCAAGAAGAAAAACACATGTGTGAGAAGCTCCCAACGTATGTAGACATTATCCGACTCACACAATATGTACTAGATCCAGGGTATGGATAGGGTCAGCTTTACCATCATGGAATAGTATTGGAAGCATGAAATGGTATGGCTGCTCCTCTCGAAAACCTGTACCAAACCTGGGTAATTCAGACTGGACATACAAAAAAAAAAAGAGAGAAGCAGAGGTTACCTTGAGTGAAAGCTTAAAAGGAGAACTATGGGGTTAAGACTTTTCCGTAGTTCTCCTTAGGGTAACGGGAGGACACAAACTAGCGTGCTCCCGTCACCCAAGGCTCAGTATACCGCGAGCTGAAGCGGATCCCAACAATTATGCCGGGATCCGCCCAGCTGCGTGACTGACAGCTAGCTTTGCCTATCTAGAGGCAGAGCCAGCTGTACCCGCCCCCTCCCCGTCCGTTCCGCCAGTCAGCGGCAGAGAGCCGTGACAGGATCGAGAGGTGAGCAAACACTGGTATGTGTTCGCTCCCCTAGTGATCTACTGAGCCGACCTGTGACAGTCTCATTGTCACAGGTCGGCTAGAACTATGAGGTGAGTGAAAAGCACTCACCTCATAGTTCTCCTTTAATAACAAGGCAATCAGAAGATCCAAAGATATAGCCTGATTAAGTTATATGGATATCTGGTAAACGTGAGCTAGGCTCTGCCGTTCTCCACACCATCACATAAATAGGTCAACAGGCTAGGGCTGGGTGAAGCTTGACTTTACATGAAAAGTCAAGATTTGCATATAACATTACCGTCTATAATTAGATCTGCTGGACTATCCAATGTGCATTTTTTTTACCAGCTTTTGCTTGAGCATTTTTTAATTGCATGCTTAGCTTGAGTTTGAGCTTGGGTCTGGTTTACTTTACTGGGAGATCTTTGACCCACTATTTAAAAACACACCCAGGTTCTTCATTTTTAGTAAAATGACCATACGGACTGAACAAACAACAATTTCCATCTTGCCTGAACTGTTACCATCTTTTGGTCACATCTTTGCACACATATATGAAGTCCAATGGTCATCTAAAACATTTAAGGTTACCTGAATCGCATAACAATTTGCCAACCAAGAACAGTGAATGCTGAAGGATCCTCAGACAAGAGGTAGAGGTGCCACAGAGTCACAGTTGGCAGACTATATTCATCTTGCCGTTCTGGCACACGGCATGAAGCAAAGTCCTCACCAAATACTCGTGTGTACATTGGCATTTAGATTAATATGGTTGGTAAAGGTTTTGGTGGACTTTGTGACCATGTTCTTCCAAACATTTGGTAGTTTAAAAAAACCTTTTTAGAGATATGTGTACAAACCAAAAAGAGGGACAACTGAGGAGGAAAAAAGGACAGACGTATTTGGTTTCAAATGAGGGACAGTTGGGAGGTAAGAGGGACAATTGGCCGGTATAAGGGACAATTGGGAGGTAGAAGGGACAGTATGCCCCAATAAGAATCTGTCACTCATTACTAGTAACCTTCTAGCATTGTGCAGACCATGGCACACGCAGTAATGTGGTCTGCGCCAGTATTAAACTCAGAAGGAAATTATGATGTCACCGAGCCACGAGGAACAAAGTAATCCCATATGACTTCCTCTTACTTGCCATCACCATCTGGAATCTGGAGTTTAACCCCTCTAATCCCTCTCCCATTCTGGGCTGGACCGGGCCCAAGAAATACATTCTGGCAGGGTAATTTGACCGAGTATTATTCTCCTGTGACCAATGATACACTTCTTACAGTCTGCAGAAACCTTTCAATTCCATATGCAGCTGCAGTCATGTCACCTCTATGTTCTTTGGACCCGAGCAGAACTAAGAAAATCAACAGGCTTCTAGTCTGCAGTTATGTCACTGGCAAAACAAACCGAGTTATGTAATGAAACAAAGAGGTTTATTATGACAGATGCTGCCCGTATTGTTATTTCAGTGTTCAACTTAAAGCTGAACTCTGGCCTTCCCTTCAGTCTTGCACAGTTGTACCGGCTCCTCTCCTGGCCTGAAAATAGTTTTCTCTGATTTCACTGCACACTGTGAGCTTCTCAATGTGCATTAGAAGCTGCAGCAAGTCAGAGCGCCCGCCTCATTTCCTGGCTGGAGGACATCCTGCATTATGTTGCCTAGTTCTATTCCACTCCTAATAACCATATCCATCGAGAAGTTTGTAAACTTACCTACTGAAGATGGCCATAGGTTGTACTTCATCAAAAGCTCTGACACAATTTCACTCAGCCCTTTGAATATGCACTTCCTTGTGTCACCTCTCTCACAGAGTCTGCCGCAACATCTGAACATTGTAACCTCATCATTGCTTGCTAGAAGCAATGCATGATGGGTTATGTAACCTTGCGAAAAGAAATGGAGATCCAGGAACTTGATGAAAGTGATGGGCAGACGGAAGGCAACACTCACTACATAAAAAGGTTTTTTTTTCAAGAAAGTTCTGATTGTATTATCCAAAAAAACTCTAGTGTGTATTCCTATTACAATGCTGATGTTATAACAGGATAGTATATGCCGGGACTTTAAAACTCCTTTGACTTTACCAGGTTAGTTTTAGGCCTGTGGTAGTTTAAGGGCCTGTTTTTGCTATAAGCCTGTGGTAGTTTGAGGGCCTGTTCACGCCATAGGCCTGTGGTAGTTTGAGGGCCTGTTCACACTATAGTAAGTATTCCTATTACAATTCTCATGTTATAACAGGATAGCTTATGCCAGGGGCAGCCAAACTCCAGCCCTCCAGCTATGATGAAACTACAAGTCCCACATATTGGTTCTAGGCTTGATTTACATCAGGGGTTGGCAACCTTGGCACTCCAGCTGTTGTAGGACTACAAGAGCCATTGCAAGACTGAAAGCTAAAAGCATGACTCCCAGGGGCAAATGCATGATGGTATTTGTAGTCTCGCCACAGCTGGAGGGCCGAAGTTTGGCCACGCCTGGTATACGCTGTGCCTTTAGGACTCCTTTTATTTACAGGAATAATAACTATGCAAATGTTTTATATATAGACCCCCTACGCGTCTAGTTTGGTGTTCTTGACACTAAACACATAGAATTGAGGTCTACAGCATCTCGATACAACCCGTAATTGTTCCCCCTGCAGAACAGAGTGAGGTCTGCCTGCATTCCATAAGTCCGGCCTATGGCTCCAGGAAGTCTGATGGAGCCTGAGCTGCTTGGAGCTATTCATTTCACAAGGAAGTGAGACACCCACCTCTATTACACAGCGTGTCATTACAGCATAGCCTGGAGGGCAGAGTTGGGGGAGGGGAGCGAGGGGGGGTCCCTACTATGTGTGCACTGGACTTTGTATCAGCATGGACTCTCTGGGTTGTTTATAAACTCCACAAAGTGCCTTTCCATGTGTGTAAACAAAGATGTCATTCCACCAGAGGAATATAACCCAGTCAAATTGAGCTCAGGAATGTTTTGCTGTGTGCAGAGCCGATACATAATTAATATGCGGTGCGTTATCACAAATGAGGAGCTCGCTACGCTTTTCACCGCTAAAAGGCAGTGGAATAGAGCGGTGAGATCGATCGAGTAGGGGATGAGAGACGGGAGAGAAGCAACCTTCAAGATTTGAGAGGAGAAATGTAGTTTTATAATACCGATCATAATACCCAAACAGTGACTGCATACCGGCAGCGCGGTCCCAACGCAAGAAAAGCCAATTTGCTTTGTTACAGATGGTGCCCATTCAGACCGCCAAGCTGCGGCAGGAACACGGTAGTGTGCACTGAATAAAAAGTAAGGCTTTAAGCCTGTGACACACTGCACGCGACGCCGCGAGGAGCAAAAGCGAAGGCTGCGAGGCGCGGACATTCGCATTCAGTGTGCGAGAGCTCGAGTAGCTGAGCAGGCGAGATGAAAGACTTCATCTTCAGCCAATCGGCTCACGTGTAGGAACTCAATGGGGTTCGCATCCTGATGCACGGGTTTATACACGCAAGCCGATTGGCTGAAAACCAAATAGGAAATTGCAAGACACTGCACGTGCTGCCGCTTCCCTGCTTCACGTGCAGTGCGTCACGTCATACATTTTTTTCAACACAGCGGGATGCGAGGTGGTACAACCTCCTCGCACATCGCTGTGGCCCTAGAACTGAATAGAATGTCACTTGTAATATTTCAATAAAGTTCTAACATCGCTGTGATCAGTTTTTCGGCACTGCACACCAGACATTGTGCGATTAGAGCAGCGTCTGGTGTGAATGAGACCTTAATGGTCGCAGCCAGTGTTTGGCCAACGTTTTTCCCCCTGGATCCTTCGACAAAATTCAATTGAAATATCAACTTTTGCCAAGTCAGGTGGTGCCAGCTAGGTTACCCTCGGCTCGATTTACACCGAGTCTGACCAAATTTCGAGCAGTGTATGGCCAGCTTATGTGGTTCCTTCCTCCAACCTCCATCCCATTACTGTGCCCTGTAGTGATGTGGAACCTCTGAGCACTGTAAGATTTCCCTCCACTTCCTGTCCTAGAGACACAACAGGAGATATGACAAGATCTCTTCAGAGTGAGTGTATATCCCCTTCAGAACAGGATTTTTCATTACATTATTTCCCCTCACCTTCCGTTCCTGAGCGATCCTCTTACAGGAGACAATGGTCACCAGGACCAGTTGTGATGATAAATCTTCCCAAGAAGCAAAAAAAAAAGCAGTATTTTATGACAAAAAAGGCAATTGTTGATGTAGCGCTCACCCCCGAAGGAGCCGTTTTGGTCTTCAGCTGCCCCATTAGCATTTAACCGCCCTCTAGTGCCCACAAAGCTGATATCCACTCCAGAAGTATAATGCTAAAGAACTTTTATTAACATCTTCACATTGGGGAGAGAGGGTATAGGGACCCTAGACATCCAGGGTGTAACAGACAGACTCCAGACCAACTCAGTAATTCAATGTAGATCCATTTGAAGCATAATCAAATAGGTATTTGAGCTGCTGGGACAAGCACAGATCCCCAGCAGGACAGACAGCACATTTGCTCCTGAGGTCCTCTATGTTCCAGGCACCTCCAGCAGCCATCATCTTCCCTGGTTCTCCTCCTCTGACAGCAGCATTGATCTTCTCCATCCTTGAGGCCTAGTGAAATACTTCCCACACTCCAGCATCCCAACCCCGAGGCCCTAGGTCTAGCCTGGAGGGTAGGCTGGACAGCACCCCATCCTGGGCTCAGTGGCGTCACAAAGGGGGTGCGACCCGCACCCGGGTGACATCATTGGAGGGGTGACACCTTAACGACTGACAGTCATTTTGGTGTCACCTCCTCTGAAAAGTTGCGCACTCGGTCATGGACAGAGAGCCCAACAGTTTCGGGAGAGGAGGGGACCCGGCGGCATACCTTATCCCGCAGGGTGACTGTCCCCTCCTCTCTCTGCCAGCGTCAATCACCAAGATGGCCACCGGTATCAATAAGGTCACCGCGTATGCATGATGATGCTATCACGCACGTGGTGACGTCACATGCATGCGCGATGGCGTCACAACGGGGGTGTCACCCGGTAACCGCTCCGGGTGACACCCGGCCTCGAGACGCTCCTGCCTGGACTAATCCAAGGCTGGTCCCGAACTAGCCGGAGCACATGGCAATTCGCTCCAGTATATGTACCCTATCCCAGCATGCACCACTGGTAGAGAGAGAGAGAGAGAGACTCTCAGCGGTTGGCTGATGAAATGTACAGACACTCACAGTGTCCCTCGTTGGCCATCCCACACTATAGTCGACTCACACTCCACTCAGGTAGGTACAGTCAATGCCAGACAGATAGATACCAACTATAATCCAGCCAACCCTGGCAATCACCAAATCTATAGTAGCCACCTGACAAAAGTTGATGGGGGCTACATTTACAATGCAAAGAGCAAATTAAAGGACACCCTTAAAGAGTTCACGTCTACTTCAAATCTGAAATGTAACAATTCTGTATTTCATATTTACCACTTGTAGCCAGCAGGTCTTGTACTTGAAACTGTTCCTCACAACGTCTGCCGAGTCATTTATTACCAAGCTGTGAATAGTCTGTGTGATTGAACAGGATCCTTTAAAAGGTTGAACGTATTCAGTTCCACAGGTTCAAAGCACTTTATTCACAGCTTATTCCTTTTAGGAATTCCTAGTCATGCCAAGAAAAGGATGTTCAACATCTGTAAGTGGAGGATACGGTGCTTTTATATATCTGTAGAATATAACAAGGTGCCCTTTTGTTTGAGCCACTTTCATGGAGTGAAGATCATTACAAGTGTTCAAGCACCTTGTGGTACTCACATCACCTCGATCAAGAGACCTCCTCGTGATCCTGTAGTACTTCTTTATAAGAGAGTGGCTCGTGTAGAAATGATTGAGGTTACACCTCTTCTTAAAGTGGAACCGTACATGACCTGACATGATAGACCTCCCATGCAGCTGCTTTATTTACAAAAGAAACCTTCATAGTACAGCAATTGGGGGGGTGATTTGGGGGATCAAATTCTGGCTGTCAGATGAACCTTTTCACATATTAAAGCGTATTTTAGGCAACATCAATGTACCGCCATCCCTCCCACCCCTAAGCCCTCCAGTGTAGTATTTACCTTCCCAAGTATTCGGTTATATGATCCATCACAGCACCTCTACCAGGAGTGAAGACCAGTGATCCATCACTGCAGTACGTTCCCCCCCCCCCCCGAAAAAAAAACCAAACTGGTCCCCTTGTCATGATGTCTTTGAGTCAATGCAGTCTTCCTGAGCCAACCCTATCCCTGGATAGCAGGGGCCCAAGTCACCTAGACAGCAACATGGACACCCCAAGAAGTACCATTCTACTCTGCTGTCTAGAGAAATAGCACATCACATGACCACAGATTTAGGTAAGGGGGTGGTAAGGTTTACCTCTTTTAAGTGCCACTGCAGTGTTTAGTTAGAGGGAGTGCAGCTTTATGTTTGCGAACTATCCGAGAATGTTGGGAGCTGGTTTGTTGGTGCCCAGGATCCGGCTTTAACGACACTGGAATTTTAAGTTAAAGGTCCAGAACACTCCAGTCAAAAGTCAAAATCAGTGCTTAAATTGCACACAGCGAGCAACCCCTACCTGCTCAGGATTGCAGTTTTTCATCCAGGCTTTGCTGTACAACTCCAGTCCAACTCAATTCATTTTTGCTGATCTGAGAACCTCTGCCAGTGACTTAGGAGAGGAATTCCAAAGGCTCCTGCAGATTATTCCTCCAGACCCGTACTGAGGTACGGACCTTCGGATGTCAACAATGGACTACAAGGAAAGTCACCACACTCGCGCTCCATTAAGGTCTACCAGTGGCTCTGTCATGGTGGCTGTTGGGGCCTGCAGCCTTCCATTCATATCCATGTGACTGGATCTGTGATTGGATGACACGACTGTGCGGGCAGAGCCAACTAAAAATAAAACCCAACATGCTGCAGAGGGAGGAACCTGCGATTCAGGTAAGGGTGGAGGGGCTGTGGAATGTGACCATGTTTGTGTTACACCATAAACATGGGTGATACATGAAACATGGTCAGGAAAGTGGAATTGACCTGTAAAGCTCTCTCTCTCTCTCTCTCTCCCCCCCCCCTCTGTCTCTCTCTCCCTCCCCCCACAATCTCCCCCCCCACTCTCTCTCTCCCTCTCCCCTCCCCCAACTCTCCCTCTCCCTTCCCCCAACTCTCTCAGCTCGGCTTCCCTGAACTTCCTGTCCAGTACAAGATCTTAAGGGAGAGCACAGTATACAGCAGCTGTCCATCAACTAGGTTGTAGAAGGGAGGAAGAGGGGCAGGAACATTTGGAGTAGATTGTAGAGACACATAGCTAATTAGCACACACAAGGGTGTCTCCACAGGCCTCTACAAGGGAAAGGAGCCACCAAAAAACAGGATATCAGGGCCAGTGCTCAGAGGGCCAGGTGACTCTGCAGAAAACTAAAACTTTGAAATATCAAGGAGCAGCATCCATTGTAAGTGATTTAATCAGCAGTTGAAATAGTTGACTTTAATATCACGTTACTGCAACACATATGTGTGACTCGGCACTCTAACGCTAATTACCTGCAATCCCACGAATAGAAACTGAAACCTTCAGCGCTCTAAGATTGAAGAAACACTGGAGCAGGGTATAACTATACAAAGTAGATGAATATTCCGCCGGAGAAGATGGAATCCCCTGGGGGGAAAATGTTGTGTTTGAAAAGCGACGGAGAAATGTAACACGGCAATTCTACGTTTTTTTACCCAGCGACTGTCATTGAAAAAGGAAAAGTAAATAAGCCAAATTCATTCTCCCGTACAGAATTGTTTGCAGCTGAACGGTGAGCATGGAGTGCTCCCTTTGTGTTCCCAAACCACATTACTAAGCCAGCTAATAGGCAGCTTGCTGCAAAAGGACTCTGGGAGGGGTCATTAGCCACACAAAAGGCCGCTCGTCGGCAAGAAGGAAATGTTTTGTCACCCAGCTGAGTGGGCTGTTAACATATAAATACTGGGCTGGCTTTCCCTTAGAAAAGTTCATCTGGCTAAAATAAAATTCCTTTCTTCCCTCTGTTAAACTATAAACACAACTGAACAGAGGAAGGGGGACGGGACAGAGATGTAGATAGAGATATAACTGGTGGGAAAAGCAGAAGGAAGCCCAGGTGTAGGAGCGCGCGCACACACACACCTGCTGGGTCACAGCGCACACCTGGATGTTCACACGCACCCAGAGGCCGCACACGCTGAATCCGCTGGGAGAATGAATGACAAGCTGTCAGCAGGTTCTTTTTGCAAAAAGAGAAGAAAAAAAAACATCCATCTATTTCATACGAGTGAAAAAGAAATGTTAAGTTAAAGGCCTGGTTCACACCCAGGAGTTTTGGAGCAGTTGGAAAAGCGCTTTTAAACGCCCAAACACAAGAAATCCCATGATTTTCAATGGCCACGGTTCACACCCGAGTAGGGGCGTCCAGAGGCCGGGTGTCACCCGGAGCGTAGAAGGGGTGACACCCCGCCTTGACGTCATACATGCATGTAACGTCATCGCGCAGTCATCTTATTGAGCCTGCCGGCGGCCATCTTTGTGATGGACGCCGGCAGAAAGAGGAGGGGACTTTCACGTGGCGGGATGAGGTATGCCGCCGGGTTCCCTCCTCTCTCTTGACACTGTCGGGCTCCCAGCCCATGCCCGAGTGCCCAATTTTTCATAGGGGGTGACACCAAAATGACTGTCAGTCATTTTGGTGTCACCCCTCCAATGGTGGCACCCGGGTGCAGGTCGCACCCTCCTTGTGACGCCACTGCACCTGAGCAGAAAACCGCCAGCAGGAAAACGACAAATGCCCGAAAAGGTACAGGAGCTTCTTGGGATAAAAAACACGCTGTTAACTGCCCAACCGACTGCAATGGAAAACGCCCGAAAACACGCGGCAGAAGCGTGTTGTACATTTTCTTGCACGTTTAAACCCGCATACGTACATTGCCTGCAATGTTTCATAAGCTGCCAGTCAAAACGCACATCTTCATATACGCGCATCAATATGCACAGCGCGCATAAACGCACAAATAACCGCACGCTGGGTACGCGCATAAAAATACTACAAAAATGGTACCGCCTTGGTGTAAACCCGGTCTAAAGCCTGTGGACCATGTCACACCAGCGATTCTGGACATGGGCCAGCTGCGGGATCGCTAATGAAACTTATAGAGATAAACTCCAGCCACTGGATCGCAATAGAAACATGAGACCTGTAGGGATGATCGCCAGTCATGGGATCACTATAGAGACTGGAGACCTGTAGGGATGATCGCCAGTCATGGGATCACTATAGAGACTGGAGACCTGTAGGGATGATCGCCAGTCATGGGATCACTATAGAGACTGGAGACCTGTAGGGATGATCGCCAGCCATGGGATCACTACACAGACATGAGACCTGTAGGGATGATCGCCAGCCATGGGATCACTATAGAGACTTGAGAGCTGTAAGGATGATCACCAACCATGGGATTGGTGAAGAGATTTGACATCTGTAGGGATGATCACCAGTCATGGGATCACTAAAAAGAGTTGGCACCCGTAGGGGGGATAGCCAGCCATGGGATTGCTATAGAAATTTCACAGGTGTAGGGATGGTCATCAGCCACGGGATAGCTAATGAAACTTGGCACTTGTAGGGATGACCACTAGCCACGGAATTGTGACTTAACACCTGTAAAGATAATTGCCAGCCATGGGATCGCTAAAAAGGCTTGATACCTGTAGAAATTATTGCCAGCCATGGGAACACTAAAGAAATTTGACATCTGCAAGGATGACCAGCAGCCATGGATCACTAAAAGTGATTTGAAACCTGTAGGGATGATCACTAACCATGGAATCACTAAAAAGACTTTAGACCTGCAGGGAAGATCGCCAGCCATGGTACTACTACAGAGACTCGAGTCTTGCAGGGAAGATCGCCAGCCATGGTACTACTACAGAGACTCGAGTCTTGTAGGGAAGATCGCCAGCCATGGTACTACTACAGAGACTCGAGTCTTGCAGGGAAGATCGCCAGCCATGGTACTACTACAGAGACTCGAGTCTTGCAGGGAAGATCGCCAGCCATGGTACTACTACAGAGACTCTAGTCTTGCAGGAAGATCGCCAGCCATGGTACCACTACAGAGACTCGAGTCTTGTAGGGATGATCACCAGCCATGGCACCACTACAGAGACTCGAGTCTTGTAGGGATGATTGCCAGCCATGGCACCACTACAGAGACTCGAGCCTTGTAGGGATGATCGACAGCCATGGTACCACTACAGAGACTCGAGTCTTGTAGGGATAATCGACAGCCACAGGTTTGCTAAAAACAGAGATATCTCCCAACCTTCTGAGAAGGGAAATAGGAACACCTTTTAGCATGAAATATTTAGGCAATGGATACACCCCGGTCACACACCCCAACCACCCTGCAGTGTCAATGGCCAGCATTATGATCAGATCTGTGATTTTATTTCTGCCTCAATACATATTGATGGATCAACCTGAACACCTCCCCCCACCCTCTTCCAGTGTATAAAATATGACAAATATGTAGATCTACATAGTACAGATGTTATTTCATGTCAGTCGCTCCTGTTCTGTCCCTTGTCTGTCATTGCAGCATTTAGTACAGACACTCACACCGTGACCCTGTTTTGGAATTCCAGCTGGTGTCCAGAGGATGATGGCAATTCAATATGAGAGGGATGGTTTCACGTAACAGTTTAAAGCTTAAACATGACAAAATATACCTTTCACCGAGCTATGTATTCAGCAAAATATAACTAATTGATTTTTTTTATTTCACTACAGCTACTATAAGTACCTGAATCTTTTTTTTTTTTACTTACATAGCAGAACCTAGACTGGAAGATAAGGGAGCAGCAATGCAAGCCAATCAGACCCTACTGCATTGCTGTCAAATATATTACTGAAAGCTTACTGACAGGAGGGGAGAGCAGCGGGATGACCTCATCAGTTTGCTGACAGGAGGAGAGAGCCATCCAATGCTTTTAGATCTGTAACCATTTGCTAGGACAGATGGTCTTCAAATCTAGTTAACAAATGATTAGGGATGAGCTCAGGCACCGGGCAAACCCAGTCCGAAACTGAGCTCATCCACCCAATCAGCTGCAGTCCTGGAAGTCCCCTTGCAGCGGCTGTATGCAAGCAATGGGGTGGGATTGCTTGTGCAGATGTCATTTACCTAATATAGCTACATAGCCATATAAGGTCAATGACGTCACTGCATCCCGCCCCATTGCTGATGTCAAGCTGCGGGCGGGGAATTCAACCCCAGCAGCTGATTGGGTGGCACAGAAGGAGCTTCCTTCCGTGTTCAGGGGGGCCTCTTCCTGGGTTGAGGAGGCGCTCAGATTCAAACTAGGTTCGGTCTAAGGGCAGGTTCACACCATTTTCCGGACCAGATCTGGTCTGGAAAATGGTGTGAACCTGTCCGCAGTTCAAGTGCATTCTGGCCTCTGTTCACACCAGCGCAGTCCATTCCAGACCGGACCAGAAAAATACTGCAGGCCTCATTTTGTCCGGTCTGGAACGGACTGCGCTGGTGTGAACAGAGGCCAGAAATACCATAGGGATAGATTAGGATGCATTTTGGGTCCAGAAACAATCTGGTCTGGTGAGGATCTGGATGGTGTGTGAATGGGCCCTAAACCTGAGATTGTCCCTACTGATAATGAGATCTGCCAGCACAGTACAGAGGGGGTTAATTAGAGTAACATTAGCCTGGCCACATATATGTGTGT
>NW_017306461.1:1295334-1299385 GCF_000935625.1 Nanorana parkeri
CGGTAGTCTTTTTATCTGTAAAAATTGGATGAATTTAGATATTTACATAAAAGAATCCCCTTGGAACTCCGGAGCACAGGGTGAAGTTTGGAAGCTAGACAGTCTGGCTCCAAGGATGTATCCCTAAAAACGAGTTTATATTTTTTTTTTTTTACCTGTGCGTGCACACACATGCGTCGCACATGTGTATGGCAATAACGACAAACACATGTCGGGAAGCTTGCAAACCCATAACACGTTTCTGGTTTTCTTGAAGGAAAATCTATTTATACGCGGGCGGGTGGGTTTTGCCTCTAATCAATGGAGTCTCGGCCTGTAATCTAGAGCAGCTGTTCAGGAGACGGGTTGGCTCTGTGAAAGCTCACACACCATAACTTAGACATTTCTTCCGCGGGGCCTGGAAACGTCCACGGAGGAATCGGAATTTACTTTGGCTCCATGTAGTATTACAGTCTTTGGGCCTCTCGTCAGATTTATTGGGCCACGGTGAACAATATAGAATCTCGACGTGTCATTCGACTAATGGATCTCATGGAAAGAGTGTGAACATGCTGAGTAATGCTATTGCTTGTCTCCCAAAAGTCCAACTTTTTACAGGGTTCCCCCTCATTTTTGGGCCCCAAATGGGACAAAGCTGGTCAGGAGTGTTTGAGATGTGCACGGAACTCATGAATATGTAGCTGGAGTTATGGTGGGTTATAATAAGGGAACAATTGGGGCAACCATGGGGATGCTAAAAATTAAAAATAGTAAATAAATGTTAACTTTGCAAGCCTTTGAGCTCATCACATACTATAGAATCTCCTTTAGATCTACCAGCAGCTATGTAGTACAAGGGCGTGCAATTGGATACAAAGTGAATGGATTGTTTGGGTTAGCCTAGGCGTGAAGCCAGCTGAAGGCACTGGGGTGGTCAGCAATGGCAGCAAAACCATTAATTCCTATGAGAGCCACACTCTGCAGGACCCTTGGAGGCTGCCATGAGTAGTAGCAAAGTTAGACATTCTGTCACCCGGGGCAAAGGCCAGAGTTGCTCCCCCTCCCAAGGGAGAAGTTCTCCATCCACACAGCCGACAATGCCCCACTTAAAGCGGCACCCGGAGCGGAGCACATGCCCTGGCCATGAGTATGCCTCCCCTTAGGAACCAATGGGGTCATGGTGCCCTTGCGAATGATGAAGAGGACCCAGCCAGGCACTTTCTGAAGAAAGATTGTATGGCTTTGGGCAGGGCCGCTCAAGGAAGACCACTGGCATGGGGGGTAAAGGTAAATCAGGATCAGGTGGGGTGCACGCAGATGGGGAGGTCGTGTCTGAAAGGACAATTTATACTAAAAAGGTAGAGTCACCCTGAAAGCAGGCCATGAACTTCATTTTTTTTTGGGGGGGTGGCGTATTTCCTCCCAGATCAGAGATGGGTAACCTTGGCCCTCCAGCTGAGCTTTAACTTAAATCCCACCATGCATCTGCCTCTGACAGCCTGTGGCTTTCAGAGTCTTGCAATGCCTCATGGGACTTGTAGTTCCACAACAGCTGGCATACCAAGGCTGCCTACCTCTGATGTAAATCAAGCCTAAAACCAACGGGTGGGGAATCATCAACAGGCCTGCCCAATAGTCCCATGTCACAAAAGCCACAAGCCAAACTCTTTGATCACCACTGCATTGTCATAGAGAAGGGGAAGGCAACCTTTTCACTACAAATCCCATCATGCCTTTGCCTTCGGGAGTCATGTCTATGTATCAGAGTTTTGCAATGCCTCATGGGAGTTGTAGTTCCACAACAGCTGGCATGCCTCGGTTGCCTACCCCTGTAATAGGACATGGCCCCCGTCATCCCAAAAGACCAAAAAAGGAGACGGAGTGCGCTGAACTGTATACACAGCATACGGCTATAGATTGGAATAAACATCACACCACGCGGAGACATAATATTTACAGAACGGCATGCAGACCAGTGCTAACCAAACATACACACTCCAAGTGCCACAGGATTACCGCCGACGACGTTCACCGACAGCACCCCAACCACAACACACAAACATATCTCAAGAGGGACAAGAAGCAGCAACAAAAGTCCAATAACAATCAAGGTTCATCTTCTATATGTAGAGTGGACAGAGCAACAAAATACAACCAATCCATCTAAAGCTGGCCATACACTGTACAATCACCCCCAACTGCTTTACATTCACCACACACACTACAATCCGACTGTACAATCACATTAAGATCTACCAACAACTATGTAGTGTCAGGGCCTGAATGACTGGATACAAGTTGATTGGATGGATTAGGTAGGTCCTCATCCCTAGACTCCCAAAGAGCGCTGCATAGGCGTGAACGGGTCCCGTAGAATATAATGGGATTCCCTTTGATGTACTTTGTTGTGCGGTGGCTGAAGAGCTTCAAATTGCACTGCTGTGAAGGAGGACTTTTACTCCTCTTGTAGGTACTGGTGCCCCCTTCAGCACCATATTGATCAAAGATGACAAACCAACGCGTTTTGCAGACTGAAGCCAAAACTGTTTTATATTTTATATAGAGTGGAGGGGGATTAGAAGACCTGTCAGTGTCCCCATTTAGGGAGACTCACCCTCTGTATTTGTCCTGAAAGTGAAAGAAAATCCCTGGGTTGTCACCAGATGGGAATTCCTCCAATGGTGACAGTAGTTCTGGTGACACCAGAGATTTTCCTTGCTTTGGAGGGATTTCCCCTCACTTCCTGTTGTGGCTGTCAGGCAGGAAGCGAAGAGAAAGCTCCCCAATGGATACAAATGGCACAAAAAAGCTGCCAGGAGTTATAATGCGGGATTCACTATAATGCGGGACCGGAAGTCCCATTAAGGAAGCTGGATGGAGTGTAATGACTCGCCCCCAGGCTTCCTGATTAGCCGGGAAGCCGCCTCCATGCTCCCTCGTCACCAGGTGATGATGGAGCTGGCTTTCTGGCCAACCATGAAGCCGGGGAGGAAGATAATGACTCGCCACCTTGCTTCCTGATTGGCAAGCTTCCTGACCAGCGGCTTCCTTATTGGCTGGGAAGCTGGCTCCAAGCTCCCTCACCACCCAGTGCATGGAGGCGGCTTCCCGGCCAATCAGGAAGCCGGGCAGCGTGTAATGACTCCTGCTACGGGAAGTTCCGGTATCAGGATAAGCATCGTGAGCATTTGGGCAAGTACGAGTACTCACCTACATACTCGGCATCGGCACCAATACTAGTATCGGTGCATCTCTAGTTATAACCCTCCCTTACTATATCCAAAAACTTTTGGCTCCGGTTCTACTTTAAAACACCATCACACACAACTGACTTCAAATAATCCATTGAACCAGCAGCAGTCTGTAGACCACACACAGTGCAGAATGGTCAGTATGTATCATCATGTATTTCCTGGGACACTTATGGATACAACAGTTACTATTCATATCAGAAGGAATACATCGTTGTCACCATACAGGAGACTTTACTAGGTGATGGAAGCCGCCAGATCTGTGAACGTGCAGTTCTGTCCACCAAACTTTTTACATTTTAAGTTACAGTTACATTTCCAGAATAAGCTTTGAGGGGTCTGCTGCCTTCTTCTTCTAAGGTCCAAACATTACTCAAGCTCCGTTCAAACACTGCGTTTTGATTTCAGCGCATACAAACGCGCAGAATAAAAATGCGCAAAATGTAACATCCCCGCGGTTTCCACACAATTGTGGCTACTGCTATAGCCGGAACGCGCGGAAGTCGCCCAAAGTGCGATTCGCGTTTTCGTGTTGCGCATATGACGCGTAGGTGTGAACAGGGTACATTAAAAAAAAATTTTTTGTGTTTTGCGCATATCCGCGCAGGTGTGAAAAGAGCCTCACAAGAAGGGGGTAGACCCCCCGAAAATGTAACTTTTCATGGCGATAAAAAGTATCATGGACAGCACTCAACTGTGTTAAGACACCAAAGTTAGATTTGGAATCTCCTCTAATTTACATTGCTGGAGATATGAGATATGAATAATATAAGAAGGCGGAAACAAGTGAAAGCAACAGAGATCTCAATATGATCATCCCC
>NW_017306461.1:1299473-1309411 GCF_000935625.1 Nanorana parkeri
ATAAATGTTCAAAATATTAAGTTATTATTATAATTGTTGTTATATAAATAACAGTCATAGATATTATTTGACCATTTGTTAAAATACTTATATTACTTATTAACAACAACAACTAGTTATATTATTTTAAAAAATAGGGACAGAACAACAATATTTATGACTTTTTTTTTTTTTATAACAAAAAAAACAACAAAAAATGACTTGGAATACTGGAACTGCTACCAAGAAGAGTGCCATTCATGGCCAGTTTATTTGATTAATTTCCACTTTTTACTGATGATCACTCACAGAAAAACAAAACCTGCTGATGGGCCACAGGCTATGCACACTGCCCATTGAATATATTTTATGCCCATTACAGGATCTAGAAATATCAACTGAAAAGGCTACCACACCATTCACAACTATCCAATCTACAGAAATAGGAAAGGAACCAACAGGACTTTCCTAAAAAGCAACATTTTCCGGGACAAACTTTGAAAACCGGCCCGGTCACAAGGATCAACTCAGAACCAAACACAATCATTTTTTTTTCGGTGCAATTTAGCATGCCTTCGGTGCTGCGGGCCCTCGATGGGCATGGAACAGTTACAAAGTGCAAAGCACAGCAGTATAAGTAGGGATCGGCGCAGTGCATGAAGTGTGTGCAGAGCTTGCAGCGTTCCTGCCGCCCCATCCAGCACCATGGAAGGAGACAAGCCTGCAGCCAACAAGTGATCATAGGGATGAGTACTTACACTGGAATGATCCGGGGATCCCAACCATCCTTATATCCGGAGTGTGATTACACAATGTAACAAGTCTCCTCTCTGCCCCTCCTGTGTGCTGTGTGGTCTGGATGGGAAGGTGCAGGGAGAGACAAGGAGAGGTGGGGAGGGCACTGGCTGCATGCAGACTACAGACCCCTCCCCTCCAAAAGGACTCTTCCCCTCTAAGAAAAGTGTAGCAATGCAGCAGACCCTGCCGGATACAAATATATAGAAGGGATGTGTAGTCCTGTGTCTGTGTGCTGTATATATCATTATATAGATTGTTTCGTAGAGTATTGTAGTGAGTTAAGCATCCATAATGCACAAAGTTTGCAGTTTAAGGCTAGGTCCAGATCTGAGCGATCCCCGGACACGCGTCCCGGGAACGCGCGTTCGTGCACAATTGCACACACCGATTGCCGCACTGCCCCATTGATTTAAATCCGCAGGGCAATCGCAGAAAAAAGGTACATGCACCTTTTTTATTGGGACACACGACGTGCAGCTTTTCTAGAGAAACGACACGATCCGCCCGGCACCACTGGGGCGCCATTAGCAAAATAATGACATGGCCAGCGCGATCGGCTGTGGTGGGCGACTCCGTGACCGCTTGGCAATCCGCGAGGTTTTGTGCACGATTACCGCGCGATCACGGATCGCGTAGGTGTGAACCTAGCCTAAGTGATACCCTTAAAAGAGGAACGCCAGGAGTATTTGAAATGAACCCTTGCACTGGGGCTAGCCCCGCACTGCAAGGGTTAACTCCTGATTTTGGTCTAAAGAAGACATACTAACCTAATCCTCAGTCCTGCTTGGCCATTCACCTGGCTATGCATATTGACATTTCCAATACTCATCAGCGCCATCTAGGGGCTTTCCTTGTTAACAGGGAATAAGAAAACTATAAGTCCCAACAGCCACCGCGGCAAAGGGACTTGAATTTCTCAATGCGATACAAGTGCTGTGACATCACCACACTTGTAGTCCATTCACTCTTCCTCCTGTTCATGTTACTAAAGGTCCCGTACCTCTGTCCGGACATGGACTAGAGCAAAGGTGGCTAACTCCTGCCCTCCAGCTGTGCTTTAACTACAAATCCCGATGTGCCTCTGCCTCTGGGAGTCATGTTGGTAACTGTCAGTCTGCCAATGCCTTATGGGACTTGTTGTTTCCCAACAGCTGGAAGGCCAGAGTTGCCCACCCCTGGACTAAAGGAAGAGTCTGCTGGACGACATTACACTCCCGATCCACTGATCTCGGTTGCAATGCTTTACCGCCTCCTATGCAAATAAATAATGAATGCAATTTTTTTTCTTTTATGAATAGCGCATTTTTTTTTAAATGTGGATTTCCCCCCTAAATTGGCCATGTAGCCCTGGAAAAATCACAAAATGACTACTGGTGTATACCCAGCTTTACTCCTTCAGAAGCCTCGGCGTTAGCTTGGAAGTCTGGGAAATCACCACCCAGCTTTCCTGTCTGGCTTTTACATGACAAAGTGTCCTCTTTGTGGCCATTGATCTCTCTCGGTGATCAGTGAAATGCACTGAAAGGAAGGAATCTGGTCTGTACTACAATCAAATGGAACCTCATTGACTTGACATCACTCTGAATGCATGGAAGGTCTAATGAGGTCCATTGTCCTCTTCACTGCTGAGCAGGTGCAATGGATAATCATTCAACATTAAGGGCTAGTTCACACCAGCACCATGCTGCATGCACTATTTTTTCTGACCGCAGTCATTGATATGCCATGCGTTCGGGTGCGGGCGATCATGCTGCGGCCGGGGGGCGTGACTGCGGTGTCAATGCACCAGCCAGCCCCCTCCCGCCCCAGAACGCAGGGAGCTGGCCGGGATGTGATCCAGTGCGGTCCGGCTCCGAATTGAGCCAGAACGCACTGGGGCTGGTGGGAACTAGCCCTCAAGAGACACAAATATAATTTTTTTTAGTCTTGGATAGAGTGGAGAGGGGTTAGAAGACCTGTTGGGTTTTTATTTCCGTCTGTGCCCCCCATGAGGGAGATTCACCCCCTCTATTTGTCTTGGTGACCGTTATCACTGAATCCCCAGTTTCTGGTTTCTCATCAGAACAGGAATAGATGGGAAATCTTTCAATGGGGACACTGTTTCTGTTGACTACCAGGGATTTCCTTCGCTTTGGAGGTATTTCCTCTCACTTCCTGTGGTAGCTATCAGACAGGAAGTCAAGGGAGATCTCTCCAATGGGACACAAATGGCAAAAAAAAGCAGACGGGTTATAACCAGGGTTGCCACCTGTCCCAGATTCACCTCGACAGTCCGGGTTTTGAGTTCTGTATGTGCGATGTCTGGGTTTCAGCTGCCCTGTAGTACAGGACTAAAAACCCGGGCTGTCCAGGTGACTTCTGGGACAGGTGGCAACCCTAGTTATAACCCACCCTTACTGTATGCAAAACTGAAAAAGTCTTCTCTTCAGTTCTACTTTATATGTAAACCCTAACAATGATCACATGACCAATAAGTAGTGCTTCTGAATGGGTACCAGGTCCCAGAAGTAAGAAGTGCTTTTTATTGGTCAGCGTGGTCATGTGACTATTTGCATGCATTATGATCTGTGGAGCTGTGAAGTGCGGTATATGGTGTATGGACCACTCCCTTGGCTGGCGGCAGCGGCGGCATAACACAGGTAAGCACAGTGAGTTAATTTTTTCCCATTTTGTGAAAAGGTGAACTTACCCTTTCAATGTGAACCCTGGAGAAATGTCAAAACTACCCTTTTGGTGGGGCTACATCACATACTGCAATGACCATTTATGTCTTGGGTTCCATTAACCAGCTGCCGTACGCCCGTAGAAAAAAAAACGGACGGACGGCTGACTCGCATCAGCAGGTTGTCGTCTCCAGTCGGCATTTTTTCCTGCTCGTGCGTGCCCCCTAGTGTTAACGGCTGTTTCACATACAACCGATCAGTGGCTCTATAGCCGCCGATCGGTTGTATGGCGTTATTTTTTTCGCCCCCCACCTCGAGTGCCGCCGCCCCCCCCCCTCTTGACCCCTCACCTTCAATCCCGGGATCCGCTAGCCCATCTGCGGCCCGGGACTGGGAAGGGAGGGCGTCAGGAGGAGAAGGGAGGGAGATCAGCTCCTTGCTGAACTCCCTCCGTGCTGTGAATGCGGAAGTAATGTGTATTACATCACTTCCGCATTCACCTGTCAGTCGTCTGGCTGCTATAGCCAGAGAGAAGAAGCAGATCTCTGCTTCATCAGCTTCTTTTGGGGTCCCCAGGTGACATAAGGAGTCCTAGAAATTAATAATGTCTCCATAAAGAGGACCTGTCAGTGTGCGTTTGCTAATATATAGGGGGATATATATATATATATATATAAGCCAGAACACATTCCAAATGAGAAAACATGCAATGTAAAAATACATAGCGACCAAAGCAATTTTAAGGCTTGACATGTTTGGTGTCTTTTTAACTGATGTGACCCCACCTTTTATATTTTACCAATAAATTGGGTAATAATAAATGTTTTAGAATTTAATATAGGGGAAAGTTTTTGTTTTTTTCTGTAATTTTTGCTTAATATAGTAAAAAATAAAAACCCCAGTGGTGATTAAATACCACCAAAAGAAAGCTCTATCTGTCCCTAAAAAAGGGTATAAAATGTATTTCAGTACAGCGTTGCATGACGGAATAAATGTCAGTCAAAGTATCCCAGCGCTGAATACTGAAAAATGGCCTGGATGGGAAGGGGGTTTAGCACCCCAGACTTCAAGTGGTTAAAAAGCACTTTGACCTAAATTATCCTTCACTCCCCGACGCTTCCCTCCTATGCTCTCGGCATCTTCACTTACAATACAGGACTGCTGGTCCTGCCCTGAACATAATGAAGTCAAAGTGGGAGTGAGGGATTAGGTAAGTACTGCTTTTTAATAGACAAAAACCAGCATTTAAGGAGTCTGCACCGGTTTCCTCCCACACTCTGAAGACATGCTAGTTAGACATGCTAGGTTAATTGGCTCCTGTCTATATCAGCCCTGTATGCTTGTGGGTCTAATAGGGACCTTAGATTGTAAGCTCCTTGATGATATGGCCTGATGTGAACTTACAGCACTGTGTGAATTGTTGGCGCTATATAAATACCTGTAATAAATACATTTCAAGCCTTGCAGCGTAGGGGGAGTCACCACTGCAAGGGTAGTTTTGAATTTTCCCCAGCATTCAGCTATCAGTGGTGCTTCCAATTCAAATGTGCTCAAATAGCTCAAATGTGTCTGATAAATAGCGTGCACCGCCGCCTTTTTTTAATTTCCTTTTTGTTTTTCAATACCAAGTTCATTTCCAAGAGTCAGTCTATCTAGAACATAGCTGCCGAATGTCTGCGATGTTTGCTGCGCAGTGTAAATAACCATCCCAACTGGGGACACGTCCTTTGCTGGCTGTCACTTTGTGTGCTCATCAAGTATCTGGTGTCACCGGGGCAGGTGGCCAGCTGAAGCCCTGCTGACTGTTTGTGGAAGAGGAGCGTGCACCTTGCATTGGACAAACAGACGATTTACCGGGCAGGTCATTGTATCGTTCTCACTCCACTTGGAGGTACCCCTGTGGGCTTCTGGCCATATGGCATGTATAGCTTATATCAAAAATTCTACTGGTTCATATTAAATTATTAAAATGTAATATATACTGTTCTCTGTATAATATTTTCTGTAAGTCTTCTGTATGTTAAGTGTAAACATAGACTTTATCTAATTATTAGAAATCAATATGTAAAAAATAAGTAAATATATATACATACACACACACACATAGCTATGTAAATATATAGCTAAGTGGTGCTGCAAGGGTTAATAAAATGTGCGCCCAGAGTTCTGCTTTAACACCATAAATTTTTTTCTAGTTTTGGATAGAATGAAGAAGATTTAGAATTTTGATCAGATGTTTGTTTATGTCTGGGACCCCACTAAAAAGATTTTCTCTCACTTCCTGTTTCTGTGACGCCCATATAAGGAATATGGGATTGGTCGTCACCTAGGCAGGAAGGTGCAGATAGCAAAAAATAAAAAAATAAAAACATTGTCAGAAGTTCTAATCTTTCCCCCTCTAATGTGATTTTTTTCTGATTGCTAGTTGGAGAAATTTCCCATCCAAGAGGAAATATATATTATATCAAATGTTATTGTAGCAAATGGCATAATAGCTAAACCGTCACCACAAAGTGACAAAAGAACAGAACTGTAGAAAAGATATGTGTACCTTATATCTATAATGCAACATACTGCTTTTCATCTTTACATATTCATCAAATATTAACTGAACACAAATAGAAACGTGCACATTGTTAAAGCTGAATAATTCACCATATGCCGAACATAAAAGAGGGCGAAGGACCACGCTGGACCTCCGAGCATCTGACAAACAGAAAAGAGGAACTTGCTAAACAATAGAGCCGAGGGGAGCTCAGCTTCTAAATCCTAACCGCATATTCCACCATATGGTCTCCAGACCTGAGAACAAATGGGAACAACAAATGGAGAAATGGATAGATAGATTAGGGCTAAATACACAGATAGATAGATAGATAGATAGATAGATATAAGGATAGATCGACAGATAGATAGATAGATAGATATAAGGATAGATAGACAGATTGATAGATAGATAGAATAAATATGGATAGATAGATGGATACATAGATAGAAAATATAAGGATAGATAGATGGATAGATAGATAGATGCATAGATAGATAGATGCATAGATAGATAGATGCATAGATAGATAGATATAAGGATAGATATACAGATAGATAGATAGATAGATAGAATAAATATGGATAGATAGATGGATACATAGATAGAAAATATAAGGATAGATGGATGGATGGATGGATAGATAGATAGATAGATAGATAGATAAACGTAAGTCATACTGTACATAGCAGTGGAAATATACAACAGATAGAGTCAGGAAAGTCTACAGTCTACACAGACAGACATATGAACAGATCTTTATTAAATATAGTGATATTTAGAAGTGAGGTTGAAGCCCGTCCATATTTATAGCTGATAGTATCATTTCAGTGTCGTATGCATGTATTTGTGATCCTCCCATCGTGTGTCTTTGTGCAACGTCAGTGCTTTCAGGGATGATACATTGCATGTGACCAATGGGAAACAGAAAATCAATAGACGACAATACACTGCCGAGCTCCAAATCCAATTTCTCTATTGATCTATCCCAAATTGCCTTTTTTCTTCACTGATCACCAGTAGCTGCCTAATAATAAAGAACTGGTGTCAGCGATAGGTCAGACTGTGAGGGCAACCTGAACAACGTCGGATTTAACCAAGGGGGGTGCAAAGTGCAGTTACCCATAGCAAATAATTAACCAATCAATCTGCTTTAAATGGATCCTTACATGTTGTACCATAATGCGGCTTCCTCTGACTTATCAAAGGGAATGTACAGTATAGCTGTTTTGTATATTTAAAATATATATTTTTTTTCTTTTTCTATAGTTTTATATATACAAAATATATCATTTATTATTTTTATTATTATTTCTTTATCATGTTTGACTATATTTTTTCCTTCTCTTTTTTTTTCCAGTAAAATATAATAAATAAATGTTGAAATATAAGAAATAAAATTAATTTATCAGGCATGCTGGTAAACTTTAGGTCCTTGATATTTTTTCAGTTCCTTCTTGACTCCTACTCTTGGCCCGCTGGTTCATGAGTGCACATGATCCAATGGGAATCCTATTTTGTTCATTTATTTATTCATTGCAGGTATTTATACAGTGCTGACAGTTTATGTCGCACTTTACATTTTGTAAATCCACATCGGTATATAACCTCGAGGAGCTTACAATCTAAAGCCTCTATCTCACATGCATCCATACAGGGCCGATTTATACAGGAGCTGATTGACCTACCAGCTTGTCTTGGCATGTGAGAGGAAAGTGGAGTATTTGGAGGAAACCTTACGCAAGCGCAGAGAAAACATGCAGACTCCATGCGGTGTTCTGGCCGGGATTCAAACCGGGGACCTCCAGTGCTGCAAGGCAGAAGGTAATTATGAGCAGGAAACACTCCATATACCAAGTTGATGGTCAACTGGAGAACTGGGCTGACTTTGCTGTCGGCTATCGGCTCTTCAGCCGAGACGGGCTGCATCTTAATGGGGGAGGTGCAGCATTCCTGGGGGGAAAAATGGTAGAAAGACTGGAGGAGCTTTTAAACTAGATAATGGGGGGGAGGGAATAAAAATACTAAATTTAAGTAAGAATTCTTTAGAACAGACAGCAGACTCCAGAAGTAGTGTCCCCAGTCCATAGGTGGCCATTGATGAATGGAGTCCAACAGATGCTGGTAGTTCTATCCTGGCTTGTGATATCAGGCCACAGGAACCCATTATGCCTCCATGCCAGTGAATGGATACAGCACACATGCACACACTGGCTTGTTTCCTTTTCGGTGGAGTAAAGGGAGCAATTGGTGATCAGTCGTAGAGAGTTTTCTGAATGTTGGAAATCCTCTGCAGTAATGGGAGCTTCCATTACTGGCCATTGGCAACCTCCACAAGGCCCATTCATCACATGTAATTCCTGAAGCTCCCACATACCTTGCTCTTCTTGAGTCATGTATGACCACCATGACAGGACGAGTGTCCACCTTTGAAGAACACAAACTACAATGCGCTAGAAAAAAAAAAGGAAAATTGTTTTAGTAAATCATGATGTTGGTTTGCATTAAGTATTTAACAAAATAGTTTATTGCTTTGATTGATTATTCATAGCGTGGTATCATTAATAGTTAAGTAGATCATTAAGGTTTTATTTATTTATCGCGTAAAACCTGTAGCGGCTGCATGTAACGATTGTTCTTATTTATTAGGGCAAAGAGCGCTATGCAAAATGCAGCCAATCAAAGCAACCAATCAGCGATCGTCTTTCATAGTTCTGACTGCTATGAACTGATGAAAGGTCAACCCTGGTTGGTTATGGGTTGCTTTGCTTCCTTTCACTTTGCCTTTTGAACGCTGAATTCCGTGCACATCCTTACATCATATTTGTATATTTATATTTAGTTGTTTTTTGTGATTTCTTTTTTTTCAACACAAGTTGTATCCTGTGAACAGAAAACAGAATAATCAGCAATTGTAGCTCAATGCTCCAAAGTAATTGTTACAGGGTATGGCTACTGAGGTTGGCATATGGTCGTTGAATATTCAACTGCCATTATTGTATAGGATCACATCTGTTTCTAAGGTTTGCCTACAGATGGACAGACTGGTAACCATTGGAAGTGAGGGATTTGCCCACTTGTCATACCAGTTATCCCCATCACTTGGCTTGCTGTGTCTCAGCCGCCCATCAAAATCAATAGCTATATAAGGTTGTACATGCATACAAGCCTGTATGCAGTCACCCTATGACACTTCTTGCCCTAGGGTGACAACGGTGCTCCATCATAGATACAGTACAGAGAGTGAGCGCTGTTTTCCTAGGACAGGAAGTGTCCTAGTGTGACAGCATTCGTGGTTGTGTGCATGTACAGCCATATATACTTCCTGTCCTGGGGGGGCAACTTTGCTCCATCATAGATATGGCAGGATGAGTAAGCATTGTCACCCTAGGACAGGAAGTGTCCTAGGGTGACTCCATTGGGGTCATGTGCATGTACAGCTGCATATACTTCCTGTCCTGGGGGTGACAACGCTGCTCCTTCATAGATATAATACAGTGAGTGAGCGTTGTTGTCCTAGGACAGGAAGTGTCCTAAGGTGACTGCATTTAGGGTTGTGTGCATATACAGCCATATATACTTCCTGTTCTAGGGGGGCAACTTTGCTCCATCATAGATATGGTACGGTGAGACTGGTAACCATTGTCACCCTAGTACAGGAAGTGTCACAGGGTGACAGCATTCATGGTTGTGTGCATGTACAGCTGCATATACTTCCTGCACTAGGTTGGCAACACTGCTCCTTCATAGATATAGTACAGTGAGTGAGCGTTATCACCCTAGGACAGGAAGTGTGTTCCTGTCAATATCACCAGGGGAAATTAAAGGGGGAAAAAAAGCCTGAAAGAAAAAACTAAACCAGCCACTATATCTTAGGGTTGGAAGAACTGGTTTTGGGTTTAGATACACTTAAAAGAAGAGCAACCTCCTCCCTCTGCTCCCCCCCCCCCTCC
>NW_017306461.1:1309700-1311349 GCF_000935625.1 Nanorana parkeri
GAAGACCACCCCCCCCCCCCCGCCCCCCCCCCCCCCTTAATTGTTAGGAAGGATGTCCTCAATTCACATACTCACCTGCCCAGTGAATCCAGCATTGTCCTGCTGCAATCAGCCTCCGCAGCCCAGGTCCCTTACCACCATCTTGGTCTTCCTCAGGCTTGGGAAGCCCACTGTCTCTTCTCCATTCAGGCAGCCACCCTTGATTAGGCCATTGTGGGTCCCTTTAGATAGATATAGAAATATAAGACAGGCATATCCCATGGCGAGAATGGCGGTGGGATTGGAGCCAGAGAAAAAAAAAACATACAGGTTTAACTTCACAAGGAGAGGGGGCTGAAAAGTTGTTTAGGGGACTAAAGGTCTGCTTAAGGGGATGATCTCTCACTGGTCACGCGGATTTCAAAATATTCCCAAATACGATGAAAAAAATCAAACCAATGCTAAAAAATTGATGCAAAATTGTGTATTCAGCCTGGCCATTAGATTTCATTGGACTTTTCCATTGCATTCACAGTGGGTTTCTTTCAATTGCTGGGTTGTTTTTCTTTTATTTGACCCAAAACGCTATGAAAATGTGCTGGAGACTGCAACATCAATAACGATCATTTGTGATTGATCTTCTAATGTTCATTTTTTTCTCTAAAATAATATGAATTGAATCAGAATACAATCATTCGACAGACCACTCAGCAAACCCATTGTGAATTATATTGAATGTACGCTTCCTTTTCTATTCCACCATAAAACAATGGATAAAAAGTGATCCGAAAATGGCCACAATTTTTCTTTTCACTAAAAACAAGCCAACAAGAATGATTGTATTATCCACCTACTAGACAGCAACATATGTGGACACCTTAAAAATCGATATGTCCCATAACACGCTCTTCTAATGAATACACTGATTTTTGCTCCCAGGGGTGCGCTCTGTGCTGCCCTATTATTGAAAGTGGTGGTGAAATCAATTTGCATAGCTGCTCCTGCTGCATGCCATTGGCGCTGAAAGGGTGCTTCTCCCCCACAGGCCTCCACAGCTTGGACACAGATGACCATTGTAGGCCAGACTGGGAATGATGGAGAAACAGATGGTCGCAGTCCTGGGCCGTGTCCCGCCTGGGTCTTCTGTATAATAGGATTTTACCAGCAGCTGGCCCTGGGAGAGAGTAGGGGGCACGTGGCAGGTAGTACAATGGGACCGGCAGCAGTGTGAACTATTGTCTCTTAGAGGGGGGATATCTGCCATCTGACTGCTAAGCAGCCACAGGCTATGGGAGATAGAGCCTTAGCTAGCCTGAAGCCATTCTGTATAGCTATTTAACATATTCCATTATTCAGTGACAGCTGGTTAGCAAAACTTTTTTTTTTAAGCACCTTTGAATGTAAAACAGTGCGCAGGAATAACAAGGTGGCCATGTTATTAACTACTGGTTATAGACATGGCTACGTTTCACTGATCCCATGAGTTGTTTAAGCGCCTGAGGTCACTAAAATCTTCTGCATCAAAAATATTCAGATCCTCCATTGAAAAGAATTTAAACAAGAAAATTAAAAGTACCAAGGACTGAAAACCCATTTAAAGTGGAACTTTAGTTAATATGGATCCTCTGGGAACTTCCTATTATATGCAAGTATGGCATACTTAAGCCCAG
>NW_017306461.1:1311375-1325698 GCF_000935625.1 Nanorana parkeri
CAGGGCAGAACGAAGCCTAAATACACCGCTGCTCCTCGGCCACTCTATAGCGGCAGCGGCTGATGTTGAAGGAGTAGAATCAGTGCCGCACTGTAGCTGTCCTCACTCCGGTGTTCTATCGAAAGCTCACTGTACAGAGCTCCAGTGTTTCTGAGCACCAGAGGTAGTTAGAGATCTCAATGAGTTGGAGCTTTCGATAGAACACCGGATCCTGCAGCTTCCTCCGCCCACCTCAGCTGCCATAGGCTGGGAGGAAGACTGCAGAGCTGCTACTGGCTGGAAGGACAGCACGGGAGAAGCAGGACACCTGGGACATGGAGGACACATTGCTTTTTTCTGCATTACACTGCTGGCCTCTGTACTCTGCATCACACCACTGGCCTCTGCACTCTGCATTGTTACTGATCTCTGTTCTCTGTGTCACACCACTGACCTGGCGGAGTTAAGGGCGGGGCACGGTAGGGGTCAGGTGGCGCGACTGGTGGCGAGTAACTCTTAAGGCCTGGCTAGTAGCTCAGGACTTGAAATTTTGAGCCCTGCTTAAGCCCAAGTATGGCCAACGGAAATAAACCGCTTTAACATTTTTTTTACTTTAACTTAAAAGCGTGCCCTTCTCCAGTGCTGTTGAATCGATCTTCGGTCCTCATCACTGTCCCCCGCCACTGCCATCTCTGTCGCTGACGCTTTAGGGTTCTCGATAGTGCTCTTTGGCCATTAGGTGGCCACTAATGATGTAACCCCTGCACATGAGATACATCCTTCCTGCCACCCGGCTCATTCACGACATCTTAGAAAGGGTGTCAATGGGCTGAGTGCGTACACTGCACAGCGTATGCGCCATACATTTAAAATTGCTGGGAGAGAAAGCAAGAATTTTTGTTGGCAGCAGAGACTTTGCATGTCTCTTCTGACGAAAATCCTTTTTTAATCCAATTTTTTATTACTCTTCCCTTTACTTTAGCTTTAAAAGAGAACTATGGGGTAAGTGTTTTTCCCCATAGTTCTCTTAAGGGTCACGGGAGGACATATACTAACATCCTCCGGTGACCCAAAGCTCAGTATATAGCGAGCTACAGCTCGCAGTATGCTGACACCGCCGCAGCCGGGACGGATCCCAACATTACTGTCGAGATCCACCCAGCTGCGTGAGTGACAGCGGGCTCTACCTATCTAGAGGAAGAGCCAGCTGTACCCGCCCCCTCCCCCGTCCGTTCTTCCACTCAGTGCTGGGGGATCGGAGTGGGGGGGAATCCCTGCAGGGAGCCGTGACTGACAGTCACCTCTCTCTGCAGGGAGATGAAAGAGAAGTGAGCAAGCGACGGTATGTGTTCGCTCACTTCCCGATCTATTGAGCCGACGTGTGACAGCTTAATTGTCACAAGTCGGCTCGAACTATGAGGATGAGTAATTTTCACTTACCTCATAGTTCTCCTTTAAGGTGGGTTTACACGGTTTGAATTTCATATGGACATGCGGACGAAAAATCTCATCAGAACATTTGATAATGCCATTAGAGACTCAAGCAAGTCATTAAAAATTTATTTGGTTTTTAACATTTGATTAAGTAAATTAATAAAATTTCCAGAACAAAAACCACATTCACTGTTAGAATTTTGTTTGCTTGAGAAAGATTTTCCATTCTGCTCCTTTTGATTTTTTTTCCGTCAGTAGGGTCTAAATCGATCATCAATTTGTCCCCGTTAACTATTCAAAAAATCGAACAAACGTCTCAAAAGCAAATGTTTTTGAAACAAAATTCTAACCATGTATACCCAGCTTAGGAGCATGGACAACTCACTGCTGGAGGAGGGAATTCTAGGAAGTAAAGCCCAACACTGGAAATTACTTTTTAACATTTTTGTAAAATTGTGAATTAACAAATTAAGATCCTCCTATTGTTAATACTTTAGAAACTCTGTAAGCTCCTAATGGGGCCAGTGGCACAACCCCAGAATTGGAGTCAACCATTGCAGCAGGCAGTTGGAAGTGGAGCTCCAGAATGTATATAGCGGGAGCTCTCAGGGGAGCTTAGAGAGTTCCTAAAGTAGTAAAAATATGGAGATTTTAATGTGTGAATTCAAGAATAAAAAAAAAACATAAAAAATGCAGCGCCCTGAGTTGGGCTTTATTGCCTAGAACTGCTCTCCTACAGCAGTGAGATGTTCATGCTCCCTTGGAGTTAGGCTTAAAGCTGAGTATAGACAGTTAGCATTTTTGATAACATTTTGGTTTTGGAACGTTCTTTCGATGTTCAATTGCTCCAGCAATGAGGTGTCCATGCTCCCCAGGGTCGGGCGTTCGTGCTTTCTCCCCCTTTCATGCTATGTGCTCCCTCTACCATCTTCTCCAGGTCATTTTCCAAGTCCAGAGTCTTCTATCTCCTGCACTGGCTGGCCACTGATAATGTAATTCTGGAGCATGTGAGTTACTTTGACCTAGCACTTGGTCTCAGCATCTTACAGATCACAAGAACAAATAGAGAGCATTAGTACCCCCATCAGGATCATGGATATCGGTAAAATTCTGACAGAGGCATTAACACTTCCCTTCAATCCCTCTGCCCCTCTTTCCTCCTCAGTTGTAAAGACCTCTATCAAAGTGTACTTTAAAGTGCAACCCAACCTTTTGTTTTATTATTGGATAGGAAAGAGAGGGATTAGAACCCTGTCAGGTTTTTATCCCTGTTTATGTCCCCATTAGAGTGGTATAACCTCCCTATTTGTCCGGATGACCATTATCACTGCAAAAGAAAGAAAAAGTTCTGGTGATCACGAGAGATTTCCCTCACTTTGGAGGGATTTCCTTTCACTTCCTGTTGTGGCTATTGGACAGGAAGTGAAGGGATATCTTCCCAATGGGACACAGATGGCAAAAGGGGTTATAACCCTCCCTTATTCTATCAAAAATTACTGATTTTTGAAATTATAACAAAATAAGGTTTGGGCTTCAATTCTACTTTATCTACAGACTTATACTACACTAAAGCTCTCATTTATTGCATTTGTTATTTTGAAAAGGCACTAATACTCACATTCACGCTGTATTCTTTTACTACTTTAGGAGCTTACGAAGTTCTGCTGAGCAATTTTGATAAGTACAGTAAGAGGCCGCACTTCCGGCTTCCCGCTGCATGGAAACGTTGTGTATGAACACCAGTTCCAATGTTGTTCCTCCACTCTTCCTCACTTTGCTTTGCTATTCACAAAGTACAACACAAACAGCAGGCTGCGAGGTGACACCAATGTATTCTAACAGACAAAGTGGTGTCACCTTCTTGACTGAGCTGTCTTCCAGAGGTGCTGGATCCACAAAAGTGGCCGGACAGAATTAGAAATCCTTTGGCAGATCATGTGTATGTATTTCAGCGGTGTATATAACTGTTTGCCAGGAGTTCAGTTTCAGACCAATATCGGAGTATTTAAGGCTCGCGTAGTTGATATTTTAGGTCTCTTTGTTTCCTATGTCGGAAAATCTGTAGGTGTGAATTTTGAATATAATGGATGTGTATATACAGTTTATTCATCTCTGCCAAATTACTACGAAGCCAATTAGACTGCTGCAGAGTTATTATTTTAAAAAAAGCATAATTCGCAGTCATGGGCTTGCCTTCAGTATTCTCGCCGGAGACCCAAGTGCCGCATAATGATTTTATTATAGGATTACTCTCCTGCTTAGTGTTCTCAGGCACAGGGTGTACAAACAGCTTCTGTAGTGGATCCACATGGATTATCCATCTCATTCTGGAGAACCTCAGACACTGCACGCTATATTATAGGTGACACTTCCTTTTCAGATTCTTCCTATACCTAAAGCCCAGAAGTAATCTCACTTAACGTTAACCTGTTGCAATGGAAATCATATTAAAGTGGCACTGACTTTACTCATACTCAGAGCCGGATCATCCACAAGACAACCTAAGCAGCAGTCTGGCACCCAGCAGATGCCCAGGAAGTCCTGCTACAACATTTATGCTCCTGCAGAAAACAAGTGGGATAGTGCAATTGTTCAAATCACCTGTACAGCTGCCTGTCACTGTAAGATAGAGGATGCACTTGGGCTTGTAGGCGGGGTTCTCTCTTGGGGTGTTGCGTGTGTGTTCCCTTTGGGTTGGCTCAAGTAACCCGGTGTATGCAACTCGAAACCAGGCACCCCACGGTCAGGGGCCACGGCTTTGGCCTCGTGCAAACACTCCCACACGTGTAGTACTGCGCACACAGGGCCTCATGGCTTCAACCGCCTCTGCGGTCTTCGGCGCTTCCTCCCCCTTAGGAAGAAAGGCCACCATGAACGGCACCCTGTGTCGGGCATAGCCCCTTTGCACACCTACCCTCCTCAGGATGGTTACAGCCACGATACAGTCCAACATCACACTCCTGTAGAACCCCACCTTCTCAGAGGTTGGAGGGAGAAGAACCAGTCCACACAGATAGTCTTTTCTTGGTTTTACTTGCAGGTATTAACAGAACAAAGCATACGTTCAGCCACCCCCGAATGGGATGACGCCACAGTTCTTGTTAGTTGTATAGTGATACAATTTAGAGAGAGAGAGGTACAGCCCAGGTGCAGCCCGGAGTCCACGACTTACTTCGGCCAGAGGCCCACTGGCAAATATCGTCAGTCTTACAGCTTCTCAGTACGCTCCGGAATCCTTGTCAGTCCTAGCTCGGTGGTTTCCCCCTATGGGGAAACTAGGGAATCTTTGTGGCTCTATAAAGTCCTAGGCCTGGTCCTGTCCTTCCCATGGACCAGCCTATGTTTAAGAAACAGCCTCCCTCCGGAGACTCTGCAAACAGTCTTAGACTTCTGCTCTCCTGTACTGCTCTCCACAACTCAACTGCCTTCCCCTCTCGGGCGCCCCCTATAAATCAACTCTCCTGGGACACAGAGTCTCCCCAGGCCAGAGCTGCATCTATCTCCAGGGCCCCATGGGGACATCTAGTGGTCATTGGTCATACTGCACCTACCTACAGGCTTATTCAAGAATATGAATATTCAGTGGTAATGTATTGCATTGTGCAAGCTTTCTTACTAATAGTTATTTCTGACCTATTAGTTCGCTAGATTTAAAGTGGAACTCCAGGGCCGATTGTACTTTCACTCATCTCTTCTCCACCCCCATTCCCTCACCTAATTTTACCAATTTTTACCTATCCTCTTCACCCTCTGGTGCTGTCCCCAATGCTGACAGTCTTGTACAGGGCAGAACGACACTGTGTCATTGTACCCATTTCCTGTAAGCCCAGCCTGTTTCGTTCCCCGAGCTGTCACATCGCAGGGTGGGCTCGCAGGACTCCAGAACTGAGCGGTGCTCACACATGATTGCCTAAAGATAGTCTATGGTTCCTGGAGTTACACTTTGATTTGTCTAACTTTTCATCTTCAGTCAGGAGGGTCAAAGACACCTGAACTCTGATAGTTGCTGCCATGCCAGCTGCTTTAACTTAAATGCTGCCTCCCAGCTTCTGAGTGTGCAGTGTGTGAGCTCATGCAATTGAAAGGCCAGCTACTGTCAGACTACAGGTGATGTAAGGCCATAGCCGGGAGTTCGCACACTACTGCGCATGCGCTGGTCCCAGTCTTACAGGTTGCCGGAAAGCATGCGCTAGTGCGCATGCGCACATGTAGTAATGGCCGTACGAATGCGGCGTACAGGAAGTGACACATCTCTCTCTGAAAGATGTCCCTATTTAAACTGGCTTGCCTAATGAATCAGTGCTGAATGGTCTTTCAGCCTGTGCCCCTGTGTTCCTGTCAGTTGACTACCTGTTGTCTTGACCTGGATTTCCTCACCTACGCCTGATTGCTGCCTGCACTTGACCTCTGCTTTTTTTCCTGGACTCACTTCTGTCTTCTCCCTTGATACTGTGTTGACCGTCTGGCTTTGACCCCTGGCTTGTCTGACCTCACTCCAGTTCCTGCTGCAGACCACGCTGACCTCTCAGCTGAACACCAGCCCTGCTCATCCTCCCATGGAACTAGTTGCTGGACTAATACCAGGCACAGTGTCTGAACACCTTGGCACCCCTGCTTCTCCCTGTCTCCTTGCTCTCTGTCCTCACATCCAAGGGTGTGAAACAAGAGCCGCAAGGGAGGCCTCCTCAGCTAAATGGTCCTCTACCAGGTATGTGATAGGTACCAGGTTCTGCACAGTTATAAAACTTCATTCAGATTCTTGCATACGCCCAGTCATGGTAGGGTCTCTTTAAGGTGCCAATAGGCATTCAAGGGTAGTTGAGCATACAAACACATTCCAACTGCACTCAGACATCACCATCATCCAGTTGGATCATACACAGCTCAACATTTATTTTATCTGCCATTCAAATGTTGCCCAGACAATGACTGGCCGGCGGGGTTGGGGGCCTCCCATAGACATGAGATAATTTGGGTGGCTTTATGGTCTGCTCCATTCTGCAACATTCCTTGCTAAACACAAAAACTATTTCCTTCTCTTCAAGAATCAACAGCCATCAGGAATCACAAACATTTCAATTAGCTCCCGCGCACTCCACAAGCTCCATTAATATCAATGTAATAAACTAATTACAGTGATTAGGGGAAAATAATAAATTAGCAGTGAATGGTAGGGGAGGGAGCTGCGCTGGCGAACAACATGAATGAAAACAGCTGTATGAAAGAGGGGGAGAGAAAAACAGGAGAGGAGAAAGAAGGGAGATTGGGAGAAAAGGTCAGACAGAAGAAACAGGAGAGAGAGAACGAAAGGGAAGGCATGAAGAAAGAAAGAAAGAAAGAAAGAAAGAAAGAAAGAAAGAAAGAAAGAAAGAAAGAAAGAAAGAAAGAAAGAAAGAAAGAAAGAAAGAAAAAAATGGATGCTGGAAGGAGTAGAGAGAGTGAGATAGAAAGAGAAAGCCGAGGAGAGAGGGATAGAGAAGCAGGGAATGAGAGATGAAATTGTGGAAGAAAAAAAGCAGAGGGTTAAAGAAAAAAAAAGGCTGAGAGACAGGGAATGGGAGAGAAATAAAAGGGGAATGGAAAATGAAACAGAGGAGAATATAGAGAGAAAGAGTGAGATTGGGAGAAATGTAGAGACTGAGAGAAAGAGGGAGAGAGATGAAGAGAGTTAAAAAGAGGGAGAGAGATCTAAAAGAGAGTGAGAGAGAAAGAGATTGAGAGATTGAGAGGGAGAGATGGTAGCGGAGAGAGAGAGAAGGAAAAAGTGAGAGAGAGAGGAGAAAGGGGAAGAGAGAGAGAGAGAGCGAGCAAGAGAAGGAGACAGAGAGCAGGAGAAGGAGACAGAGAGAGAAGGAAAAGGGGAGAGAAAAGGGGACAGAGACAGAGTGAGAGAGAGTGAAGGAGACAGAGAGATAGAGGAGAGAGAGAAAGAAAAGGGAACAAAGAGGAGACATAGAGAGAGAGAGATGTTGGTTATGTGTTTAGATGAAGCGCAAGAGAAAGAAGGAGACAGAGAGAGAGAGCGAGAGAGAGAAGAAGACAGAGAGAGAAAGAAGGAGAGAGAGGGAAAGAGGAGAGAGGGGAGAGAGAGAGAGACAGTGAGAAACAGAAGGAGATGGAGAGAGAGAAAGGGAAGGATACAAAAAGGAAGGAGAGCGACAACAAGAATGGAAAAAGAAATAGAGGAAAGGGAGAGGAGAAAAATAGAGAGAAAGAAAGAGGGAGACTGATGATGAGAGATAGAAAAGGAGATAGAGATGAAGAAAGAAGGAAATAAACAGATAGATATGTGGAGATAGGGAGGAAAAGAGAATGGGGCTAGAAGAGGATAAAGAAATAGAGAGGAAACATAAGAGGAAAGGTAGAAGAATAACAAGTGGGAGACAGGAGAAAGAGAGAAAGAGAGAGAAGGCTGAAAATGGGAGAAAAGCTGTATATGTAGGAATAAAACAGATTATACTTAGACAATCATAAAATGATTTATAGACATTTGTTCTGGGGTGTTGAGTTACCACTTGGCAGCTTTTCCTCTGCCAGCTGTTACTAAACTACAACTCCCAGCAATGCATGAGTCTGAGGATGTGCGTTTTCAAGTGTCCATAAGGAACGGGAATGATCCTTTGAGAGCAAATGTGCAGAGAATGCAATGTCGCATACATTGGGAGCGTGACAACGCCATGATGTGTGCAACCCCAGGTAGAAGGCAAATGCTTGCAATGTAAGAAAGAGAATGTTCTGGACACAGAGGAGGGATGTATTCTGGTCTTGTAAAATCACTGGCAGCCAAAAGCTTTCTTCACTGCACACAAACCACTCAATGGTTGTTGTTTTTTTTTAATGCTAATGACACTGTGTGTTCCACTTTAAAAAAACAAAAATGGAAAATAGTGTTGATTTTGGTACGCCAAAAAAAGGCTCAGTGTTTCCAAACGCCTCCTACAACCTCAAGATGTAGAGATAGGAAATGCTTCATTCCTGCTTGTTACGTCATATGGAATGCACTGTATTTAACCAATTTCAACCCACCATACTGGGATATTTTTAAGGAAAACTATAAAGGCGTTGGTCAATTTGTTAAATTAATTTGTTAATTATGGACAAAGTGACAGTGTCTCTTTAAACAACAGTCATAACTACTATTAGTAGAACACAAGGTAGGTTGGGGTGCAAAAGGACTAAACAAGCAAGCAATTTAAAGCAGCCAGTAGCATTTCTGCTAACTATAGTCACAGGCCTAATGTGACTAATGGTAACTGCAGCCCTGCTTTTTTATTAAAACTCTGTATGGCTCAGAAAGGCACGGAGGGGATCTTATCACAATCTTGACTTCTGTGGGTACAATGCTGCTTCATCTATTGAGTCCTTTAAACAACAGGCTTTTTTCAAAAGAGCAGCTAAGAACAGACTGGTAAACATATGAACAGGAGTCTATACCACCACCTGCTGTCTGAAAAAGGAAGTACAAATAATCACGTGCAATAATTGACCTAAAAAGGAAATATTGCATTACTTTTTATTTTTTTTTATTCCTGGTAATGATCTTTAGCTACGCCCCCAGTGATGCTAGGTCCATTTTAAAGAAATCACTGCTGTAGATGCCCCGTAGGTTGCTGCTCAGCGCAGCTAGATGTCTCAAGGGGTTAACCCAGCATCTGTAATGTATTTCTGTAAGGTTGTCAGGAATTCCAGGGAACTCTTTTAAGAAAAAATGTGGTTATCCATGGGTACAAGCTGCAAAGGTTCAGCTACATTTTTAGTGCTTTCTCTGTGGTCATGGGTTATGGTTGGAAGGGACTGAGCATTGCTCAAGACATTGACTGGAAGCCGAGTACAGCCAACAGCTGCATTCTTTCAGTGTCCAGCTGTCTCCACTTCCAGAACAGCTGCAATTCAACAAGAGGCAGCTTCCCAGCTGTGGACATGGGTGGTATGTGTATTTGTCTCAAGCCTTTCTCTGTTTTGCTGGAGACAGCCCTGACCTGGCTGAAATAAAAGTTCCACAGGGATGGAGGATGCGGTAATGAAAAACTTTAATATGCTGAATACATTTTGATACATTTGTTCTCTGTTCAGGTAGTTTCTTCTCAGGTTTTTGGATGTAAGCACAAGGGAAATACCCCCAAAAAACAATATGCTCCAAAGAAAAGCACCCCCTAGGACCCCTCTCACACGGGGGTTGTGTTACTCCATTTGTGTCCGATGATTACACGGTTCTAAAACAGACTGCAATACATTCCTATGGGCAGTCAGATCTAAGCAGCAAGCATCTGCCTATATTCACCCTCTTCCGGGTCTGTTTTGGGTCCATCAGACCGAACGCATAAAGTTTTTGTCCAGGTCCACTTTTACTGACTTGAACAGATGTGGGCATATATAGGAGGATGAAGGTACATTTACATCTGGCCACCCATAGTGATTACATGAGTCTGGTTTTCCTCCATTTCAAGATAGAAGAAAAATGTGACATCCCTGCTGATCTGTCTAGAATCCCCTGCTGAGACAGTACAGACTGTGCCCCTGTTAAAGGGGCCTAACACTTAGCCCTCCTCTATCTAAACACAAACTAAATATAGTGCAACTTATCAATCCTTAGATGTAGTGGCCTCATTAGTTTTCTACTTTCAGGCTTCTTCCATCTGTACTTTTACCTGCTGACCCTGCCAGTAACACACTTCCTGTCCTAGAGTGACAACACTCGTATTTATGGCAGAGCAGCGTGGTCGTAATATGGAATACATGCACCTGCCTCTCTCCTCATCTCCATTACATAGGTAGCAGCTATTCTGCGGTTCACAAAATATCTTTTTTCTGAAGCTGATAACGTTGTTTGAGATTTTAATTGAGTGCATAGGAAGTTGCAGGGACACTGGTATTCTGGTAAAAGCAAAATTTATTTTTTTCGGGAATATCCTTGAATCTCTTTTGTCTGTCGGGCATGCTAAACATTTTAGACATATAGTCTAAAATTTGTAGATTATGAAAATATTGGAGAGCAATTTGCAACAGTCCACCTGGGACCATGTATAGCCCTCTCCAGACCCCACACGTCCCACCTAAGACCCTGCACAGCCCACCTGAGACCCTGCTCGGCCCTCCTGAGATCCCGCACAGCTCCCTCAGACCCTGCACAGCCCACCTGAGACCCAGCACAGCCCACCTTGGACCCTGTACAGCACTCCTGAAACCCCACACAACCCTCCTGAGATCCTGCACTGCCCTTCTGAGAACCTGGAGACATCAGGCCGCTACCCCGGGAGCAACACAGATCATGTAGCTTCATGTTATTCTGCATTGCTGTATAATGTATTGCTGAGATTTTAGTCTTCTGTAGCTGGTGGTATTCTGCATTGCTGAATAATGTATTGCTGAGATTTGTAGTCCCTCTACAGCTTGGAGTCAGTGGCAGAACTACCAGGAAAGCAGCGGTCAGAGCTGCAATTGGGCCCTGGTGCTCCACCACTGTCCTAAAATCATTAATTTGTATTGTTTTAGAAAAACTGTCACATGACACACACAAAAAAAAGATATTGGTAATTGGTATCGGTACTCGTACTCGGTCTGGAAACAATGGTATTGGTGCATCCTTAATTGGTATAGTTATTCCCAACCTCCATTAATATACCATGAATTGGGTCATGTGAAATAAAAGTGAACGCTATCACAACACATATTAACCACATACCATTATATGAATGAATGCTTTACGCAGTGCTGGTCCTTCACATTTGTATTTTTATCAGTTTTCCCATAAGAAAGTCCTTGATTCTTCCCTGCGTAGTTGGTTTTTGTTACGTCAGTGCTACCACCAAGGCCCCACAGGGTCAGCCTGCTCTTTGTCCTGCACTTGTGGTTTGGGCATGTAGATTCCTGTTCAGTCATGGTTCCCACGTGTGAAAGAATGAGGCCACTATCATTTCCGTTCCGTTTCCCTGCACGGTCATCATCTTCAGAAATTATGAATTTGAGGAATGCTTCTTTCCATGTTTCGGACATATTCATCTTACTAAGCATTTTAAGGTTATTCCACCAGCACTCAAGCAGGCTTAATGTGGAATTCAAAAAAACATAAACAGCGCTCTCGGATGGGGGCACTGAGAACAGAAGGCTAACTAAAAAGCATGCAGCCCTGGGGAACAGGAGGAGAACCTGTGAATGTAAAGCGACAAAGGGACACAAAGGGCGCAAAGTCAGTGAAGCACTAGCTAACTTGGCAGACCGTGGTAGAAAAATAACTGTATAAGCACTTACATGTAGATCCTGGGACCAGAGGATGGACGGCCTGTGTGGAGGATCGGGACACCCGTGGTGTGTGTGTGCCCGAATCTGGCTGGTGTGCTGCCTGGAGAAGTGCGTCCACAGAAGGGAGAGAAGGCTGTGAGCGAGGAGAGGGGAAGTGGATCGGGGACTCAGTCCGTGACACCGCTATGTGAATGCGGGAACTGAGCGGTGTGAGGGAGACTTGGCGGTGTCGGTGCAGGCTGTGCTGCTGCGGCCGCGGCTGTAAATATCAGTGCTCGGTCTCTCTCGGAACAGACTGGAGCCGGTGTATAGCAATGTTGACAGTCAGTCAGATCTGTGATGGGATAGAGGTTGTTACGGGAAGGAGAGCAACGCGTTTCGAGGTATAACCTCTTTTTCAAGCTCGGATGGAACGATATATTTCATTGATATCGTTCCATCCGAGCTTGAAAAAGAGGCGATACCTCGAAACGCGTCGCTATATAGTTCATTGATATCGTTCCATCTGAACTTGAAAAAGAGGTGATACCTCGAAACGCGTAGCTATATATTTCATTGATATCGTTCCACACGTCTCCCTCACACCGCTCAGTTCCCGCATTCACATAGCGGTGTCACGGACTGAGTCCCCGCTCCACTTCCCCTCTCCTCACTCACAGCCTTCTCTCCCTTTTGTGGACGCACGTCTCCAGGCAGCATACCAGCCAGATTCAAGCACACACCACGGTCGTCCCGATCCTCCACACAGGCCGTCCATCCTCTGGTCCCAGGATCTACATGTAAGTGCTTATACAGTTATTTTTCTACCACGGTCTGCCAAGTTAGCTAGTGCTTCATTGGCGTTGCGCCCTTTGTGTCCCTTTGTCGCTTAATGTGGAATTCACAGATTACATGTAGACCTCTTTTTTTCTTGTGGACCTGAATTTGGGTTAAAGCCTAAGACTGGCCATACACTTATAGTTTTTTGCTCGTTCAGCTCCGTAGGCTGAAAGAGAACTAGAATAACGCTCAGTTCCCTCGTCCACGCTAACAGCCACCATCCCCTCCCCACCACTAGGCTACTGTATTCTGACAGCGGCAGTTATGCTTGGCCAAAATTCACCCAATAGCTCCACACGTCCCCCCAAGGCGATTCCCCTCAACCCCCCAACAAAGGTCCCCCAGGGTTTTAAAAAAATATTTTTTCACTTACGTTTTCTGAAGTCTTCAGGCCAGTCTTTTCCACTTCTTTAGGATGGGTGGTGCTTACAGATGCAGAGAATGGAGCTGATATAATCACTTCAGCACTGCTCTCTGCACCAGTATACTGTGCCCTCAATCTTCCCAGTAGAGGGACTCCGGGTGTCATTCAACCCAGAGGACAGGAGACAGCTTGTGGCCAAGAAGAACTTCTGTGGGGGGCAGCTCTGGCTTTGAACGTGAATATTGCAGCCAAAGTTGTTTAATTTTTAAAACAGGCCAGGAGGCTATTTAAAGGGAAATTCCAACTTTTGCAGAAAAATAATAATTGCACATTTTTTCATGAGACAAAATGTGTATTTATTATTTTTGTGCATAGGAGCCAGTAAGGTATTGGAACCGTGGTCAGTAGATTGGGGGTGCAGTGCTCTGGCTCCTGCAGACTGTTCCTCCCGTTGTAGGGAAACCCATCAAATTATTGCTAGCAATTTGGTTCAAGGTGTAGGGTCAGGCTAGTCGGACTGTTATTACACAGTACACTAGTCGTCCACCACAGGGGCAGCAACAATGAGAACAGGCTGGATGGCATACTGGATACTTGATGTATGGGTGGCTGTGTGCCCCCCGGGGGGGTTGGTCGAGCTGCTGACTGTACATGTATGGAACCATCCATAGAGGTGAACAGAGGATTTAATATGTCACGGAAAGCTATGAAAGAAAGACAGATGTAATAGTCACCGAGGTGTACAAGCTTGAAGCCTTGGGATGACCAAAGATTCATAATCGTCTAGCTGGAAACGTAAAGCAGTGAGACCTCTGCCTATCCCTCACATGACTCACACCACAATTCAGCCCATAGATGGATCAATGCTGAATGTACATACAATGACCTTTTCTCCCTAGAAAATCAAGAAATACTTGAAAAGATTTTTAAACTCCCTACCGTACCCTCTACACTGCTCTGTTGTCACAAAAAGTTGACCCATCTTCTCCAGGGCATTGGGTTTTTAACCATGGTACTAGGGATGTGCCGATACCAATTTTTCAAAACCAAGTACAAGTACTGTCCCTCTTGTACTTGTCGATACCAATTACCGATACTTTTTCTTAAAGGGACATTTTTTCTAAAACAATACAGACTAATGATTTTAGGGCAGTTTCTCACCAGGGCTGCGTGCATTGGAGGTGACATATTCTCTTTAAGGCGACATTAGGGGTCTTTTAGACCCCTAGTGTCACCTTTCCACTTCACTGGATTCAGCTGCTGAGGCAGCTGAATGTATATACAACAGGTAGTGGCTGGGAGCAACAGTCAGTCTGCTATTGGATATTTTAAAGTGCAATAGCCAATAGCAGGCTGGCTATTGCACCCGCCCACTGCCTGCTGTCAATCAGCAAAGGAGGGAACTGAAGGAGAAATTTCTCCATCAGGTCCTCTCTGCTGATTGACAGCAGGCAGTGGGCGGGTGCAATAGCCAGCCTGCTATTGGCT
>NW_017306461.1:1328886-1370130 GCF_000935625.1 Nanorana parkeri
CAACCCCCCAACAAAGGTCCCCCAGGGTTTTAAAAAAATATTTTTTCACTTACGTTTTCTGAAGTCTTCAGGCCAGTCTTTTCCACTTCTTTAGGATGGGTGGTGCTTACAGATGCAGAGAATGGAGCTGATATAATCACTTCAGCACTGCTCTCTGCACCAGTATACTGTGCCCTCAATCTTCCCAGTAGAGGGACTCCGGGTGTCATTCAACCCAGAGGACAGGAGACAGCTTGTGGCCAAGAAGAACTTCTGTGGGGGGCAGCTCTGGCTTTGAACGTGAATATTGCAGCCAAAGTTGTTTAATTTTTAAAACAGGCCAGGAGGCTATTTAAAGGGAAATTCCAACTTTTGCAGAAAAATAATAATTGCACATTTTTTCATGAGACAAAATGTGTATTTATTATTTTTGTGCATAGGAGCCAGTAAGGTATTGGAACCGTGGTCAGTAGATTGGGGGTGCAGTGCTCTGGCTCCTGCAGACTGTTCCTCCCGTTGTAGGGAAACCCATCAAATTATTGCTAGCAATTTGGTTCAAGGTGTAGGGTCAGGCTAGTCGGACTGTTATTACACAGTACACTAGTCGTCCACCACAGGGGCAGCAACAATGAGAACAGGCTGGATGGCATACTGGATACTTGATGTATGGGTGGCTGTGTGCCCCCCGGGGGGGTTGGTCGAGCTGCTGACTGTACATGTATGGAACCATCCATAGAGGTGAACAGAGGATTTAATATGTCACGGAAAGCTATGAAAGAAAGACAGATGTAATAGTCACCGAGGTGTACAAGCTTGAAGCCTTGGGATGACCAAAGATTCATAATCGTCTAGCTGGAAACGTAAAGCAGTGAGACCTCTGCCTATCCCTCACATGACTCACACCACAATTCAGCCCATAGATGGATCAATGCTGAATGTACATACAATGACCTTTTCTCCCTAGAAAATCAAGAAATACTTGAAAAGATTTTTAAACTCCCTACCGTACCCTCTACACTGCTCTGTTGTCACAAAAAGTTGACCCATCTTCTCCAGGGCATTGGGTTTTTAACCATGGTACTAGGGATGTGCCGATACCAATTTTTCAAAACCAAGTACAAGTACTGTCCCTCTTGTACTTGTCGATACCAATTACCGATACTTTTTCTTAAAGGGACATTTTTTCTAAAACAATACAGACTAATGATTTTAGGGCAGTTTCTCACCAGGGCTGCGTGCATTGGAGGTGACATATTCTCTTTAAGGCGACATTAGGGGTCTTTTAGACCCCTAGTGTCACCTTTCCACTTCACTGGATTCAGCTGCTGAGGCAGCTGAATGTATATACAACAGGTAGTGGCTGGGAGCAACAGTCAGTCTGCTATTGGATATTTTAAAGTGCAATAGCCAATAGCAGGCTGGCTATTGCACCCGCCCACTGCCTGCTGTCAATCAGCAAAGGAGGGAACTGAAGGAGAAATTTCTCCATCAGGTCCTCTCTGCTGATTGACAGCAGGCAGTGGGCGGGTGCAATAGCCAGCCTGCTATTGGCTATTGCAATTTAAGATATCCAATAGCCGGTATGTCAGCCGTCCGTGCTCCTCATTTGTTTAATAATGCGCTCGCCAGACGTGCCCAGACGTTATCGGGTATCGGAACATCACTAATAGGTACCCATACTTCTTGACAGTATAGGAACCAAATGATGGGGCTATGGCACTGGATCTCTGAATAATAACCAAAAAAGGAAACAGGATTTTCTGAATTATTAAACCTGAAACCAAAGTGAAGAAATTGACTTGACGTGGCAAATGACCTGCAAGTGACATCAATTTTCAATGTCAAGGTTCCATGCTTTGATTGCTCAAAAAACGACAGAAGAAATAGCTAAATTGTGTGTGTGTGATTTGCCACTTGTATATGAATATGACAAAATCCTTAGTTATGGTATTCTTTCAGTTTTGTTCCTAGTTATCTAGATGTAGAATAAATCCAAGCTGTTGACATCTTCTGAAGTCATGTTGTTACCGAATAGAACTGGTGATGATAATGATTTTGACATTCTGGTAAAGGAGGTATAGAGACGAGACATCCTGGGCAATCTATTGGGTAATTATGGAAAGGTTAAGAACCTCTGCCCAAGAGGATCCTCATTAGTCTGGTGGTGGAATCTTCAAGATGTATTTAGTCACCTCGGTTAAATTAATTTAAACCCCAATTCTTCACTGCCATCTAGTGTCTGGTTTTCAAACCCATGTTCTGGGTAAAGAGCCTTGAAAGGAAACCTATAGCTGAGGCTCAATTACATTTTAGGTTTTTTATTTTGTACAATTATAGGTTTTAATGTTGTTTTTAGATTAATATATCATCAATATTAAGTACCTTTGTTTTCTTAGGTCAATGTGTACTTTAAAGTACTGTATACATACACACAAGCAATAAAATATCATATAGTTTTTCACAGGTCACATTTAATCTAAATTGGAAAGTTTTATTAAAGACATACCTGATGATTCTGCCACAGTGGTCATTGTTCAGATACTTCCTGTTTTAGGGTGACCTCGTCTCCCAACTGTTCTATGTTATTACTCTTTCACATGCAGAGAGTACAAATGGGCATCCCAACCAGGGCTGCCATCAGGGGGGTACAGCCAATACCCATGTCAGGGGCCCAGGCCCCTACCAGGGATGACGTGGCTGAGGTGACAGGGGAGTAGGTGGAGGCCAGGCCCCAGCAGCGGCAGGTAAGGAGCATGGAAAGGGAAAGGGACCCCAGCAGGTGGCCTCTGTGGGGCCTCAGGTGGGTCCTGAATCCAGAGCGCTACTAAGTCCAGAGTCCAGTGCGTTACTAAGTCCTGAGTCCAGTGCATTACTAAGTCCTGAGTCCAGTGCATTACTAAGTCCTGAGTCCAGTGCGTTACTAAGTCCAGAGCGTTACTAAGTCCAGAGTGTTACTTATTCCCGAGTCCAGTGCTTTCCCAAGTCCAGAGCATAGTGCATTACTAAGTTCCGGGTCCAGTGCTTTCCTAAGTCCAGAGCCCAGTGTGTTACTAAGTCCTGAGTCCAATTCATATACTGTTCTGCATCGCTGTATAATGTATTGCTGGGATTTGTAGTCCACCTATAGCCGGTGCCATTCTACATTAGAGTGTAAGCTCCTCTGTACAAATACTAATGTGACTGACTTAGTGTTCTCTGTAGGGTGAGACTGTGGGAGGGCCACAAATACCAGCATGCCATTGACAGCTTGGAGGGGGGGGGGGGGGGGGGGGCCGTTGGGGGGGGGGGGGGGGCAGAGTGGTGGGGGGGGGGGGGTGTTGACCTTGTAGGCTGTATGAGGCCCTATGATTTCTAATGGCAGCCCTGATCCCAACGCTCAATGTGCTGGCTGCAAATGGAAAGTAGACCACAATTGGGATACCTTAAGAGCCTATGAGCGATCACTAGAGCCATCACCTTGAAGTACCCTCGAAGTTCAGGGGGCAGGCCAAATAGTAGGGCAGGGGCCCTACCACAAAGCACAGGAAGCGCTGTGCCATGTTGGGTACATGCAAGTAAGCATCCAGACCAGAAATTCCCCTTGATCCAGAAAGGCAATAATATGTATCTCATCAATACCATCCGGAATTTTTGGATGCAAATGTAAACATTAAAGACTATGAGGTGCAGAGTGAGGTGAATGCCCTCTTTGGTCTTGGGAACAGTGAATAAACTAAAGTAAAAACCCTGAAAGCACCCTGCAGCAGGAACTGGTCAGATGACCCCTTGTTCCAAGAGTCCAGAGAACGAGTGATGGAGATTGATCAGGCGCTAAGAAGTGAGAAAGCGAGGGAGGAGGCAGCGAACTAAGCTCAACTTTTAACCCCGGGACACCACTTCTTGCACCTAAGCAACAGGAATGCATGACATCAAAGTGCCTGTAAAGGCCCGTAGCCATAGCCCCACTCTGAAAAGTGAGGGCGTACCTTCATGCTGAGGAGGATGTGTTGATTGATTTGGCATACTTGGAAAGCCAGGTCTTGATAGGTGGAAGTAGAGCCAAGCGAAGGGAGGAAGTCTTGATGTGGAAGCTGAGGGTGAAGTGAAGTGTAAAGGATGCTTCTGAAATGTAGTAGAGGACTTGTGAGCCTGCTCCTTAAACCTCTTCTGCTGGGGAAGGTGGATAGCATCCAACATAGACCCAAACAAACTTCATGCCTTATAGGCCATGATGAATAAATGCTTCTAGTAAGCAATTTCCACATTCCAGCACATCAGCCCCAGAGCAAGTGCACTAACAGAGGATCAATGCAAGACAGCAAGTCCATACAAATTGATGATCTGTGGGTTAATATCATATCCTGCTTAAAAAGTGTAACCCAGTAGCCATAATCTAGCATAAGAGAACTACCACCAGACCTGGGTGGCAGGGAACATGACCCTAAAAACTGCCAGTAGGGTTCCTTACATAAAGGGACATCCTCAACCAGAGAAGAGTAGAGTAAAGACCCTCTTAAGGTGAGAGATGACCAGATCCACAGCTGAAAGGTACCAATTGACACAGAACCCGGCCAGCTAGTAGTGGACAGAGAAGACTGTTGTGTGAAAGTGAGTGGAGGTGACCAAGCGTCACTGCAGGCAGGCACTAGGAACAGATCCAGGATCGTAGTTCCACACGGCCCACGTAGAAAGAGCAGCAGCAGGAAGATGCTTACTCAATGCATTGTGGCAGAAAGAAATGGCCAAACTGTCCCACTCACAAAACTGAGTCTTCAGAGTCGGAGCAAGCACAAAGGCAATGCGACCACCTCTGAACCTGGAAAGCGCTCAGCAGCTTACTTAGCCAGAACTAGTATGGAAAGCACTCAAGCAGTGTCCAGAGCCCAAGGGTCACTTTCAGGCTCACTCCAAATGTCCAAACCAGCGGGGAGCAACCATAGACCAAAAGTTGGAGCCAAGGATAACTGTACCAGGTAGCTGCAAGAAAATGAAGAGACCTCCTGCAGCTACATTGAAACCAATCTTGATTGAGAAAAAAAAAAAAGCTCAAAAGTAGCTACAAAAAGTAGGCAAAAATCTTAAAGTGACATTAAACCCTCAGATTTTTTAACATATACCAATACTGTAATGTGTGCCTTACTGTAATCCATGGTAGTTTCCCTTCTCTTTGCTGCTCTTCCTTTTAAATCCTCATGTCTTCTCATGCTTGGGGAGAACTTTCCTTTGCAGCTGAGTGCCTCTTCCTGTAGTGCTGGCTCAGGTTGTGAACCTATACAAACCCATACACAGACACCATGTATCCATTCCAGAGACAAGGCAGTCTGCTGCAAAACAGAAGTTCTGCCCAACATGAGAAGAGATACGGATTTAAAAGGAAGAGCAGCAAAGAGAAGGGAAACTACCATGGATTACAGTATTGTTTTATGTTAAAAAATCTGAGGGTTTAATGTCACTTTAACTCTGCAGAGCTGAGAAAAGACATTCATCCTTCTGGGACACTATCAAAAAACCAAAGCATTGATGGTAGTAGGAGGGGGTTATATTCTGGGCTGGCCTACAGTTTGTTTTCCTTTACCAGTGTCCTATGGTCAGGCAGCCTGTATTGCTGACTGCAGCCCTGACTGGTGAGGGTTAATGATCCTGTGTCTTGCTGGCTGCAGTACTAGTCGAGTCAGTGGTGGCTTAATTAAATCTAACCACACACGTCCTGCTCTGGGATTGGCCTTGTTGCTGGTGGCGCCTTATTTAAGCATCATCAGCCTGTTACCCAGTGCTTGTGATTGTTCTTGCTATACAAGCTGTGCTCTGTTCCTGCAAATCTTGTTTGTCTTCGGTTCTGACCTTGGCCTGTCCCTGGATTAACGCTTTGCTTTCTGCCAGCCCTGACCTCAGCTTGTGCCCAATTACCCTTTGCCAGCCGTGACCTTAACCTGTGCCCGGATTACCCTTGCCAGCCTTTGACCTCAGCTTGTCCCCGATTACTCTCTGGTAGTCTCTTTCTACTTTGGTCCATACCTCTGGTAGCATCTGATCAGAACATATAGTTTAAGTCCTGGGGGCATCCAAGTACCGGTAGGCGCAATTGTTATATGGGAAAGGCAAGCGGTATAGGTGAAACAACTCGTCACCATTTCTTCTGACAGCGTGCGTCCACAGCTGGTCTCCAAGCCTATACACTTGTAGGCGACAGTATAACCCAAAGACTTTAGACTTCATGTGTCCCTCAATAGACAGGAAAGAAACGCAATGGTTTATGATACACTGGATTACCAAATTAAATGTCACTCAGTCAAAAGTACATCCACTTTACCTCTGAATATCCCACTTACCTTCAACAATCCAAAAACATATGGGTAAGTAAACCCCACTTCTGGACTAATTGTCTGTGTGATTGTGGTAGGTGTAAGCCCCTTTGGGTGCAGGAACTGATGTAAATGGCACAGTGCTCTCAGTAAAGTGCTGTGGGGAAAAGTGTCCACGCTGACATGCGTTTAATAAACTGCCCAAGGCTCTGGAACGTTCGCCAACATACATATTTTTTTTTGTTCGTAATTACTGTTTTTGGGGTCAGATTTAATTGAAAGGATTCTATTTATTCAAGAAGAAATCAATTTATTTTGAAATCACATAGAAAACCATAAATCATCCCAAGAGAAGAATGTTAATGCTTTTAGTGTCAATCATGTTTATTAGGTAAAACCTTGTTTTGCTCATATGGCTCCATTCATTCATTGCCCCACCTCTTTTTTTTTTTGAATAGTGGGTCTATCTATTGGTATTAGCAAGTACATGAGGGACAGTACTTGTACTTGGTCTTAAAAAAGTGGTATCGGGACATCCCTAATACGTACACAGTAAGTCTCCTAGCACTTTGTGCAGTGACAGCACAGAAGTATGAATGGCACTCTGTGACACTTACCTCCACGCTGTCCTTTCTCAGATACAGCTCTCTGAAATCCCTGAGCAAGGGGGATCTGTAAGGCTTCCAGTTCCTACGCATTATTTCAATGGAATTTGTCATCACAATACAAGCCTATGAGGCCGGCTAGTTCCTTTCAAACAATGGAATTATTTATTTTCAAAAAAAGTTGTTGCGAGAGGTTGAACTTCATGGTCACCAGTCTCTCTTATTTTTTTTAAACTTTAATTAACTATTTTTTTCTTTAGTAGCATTATGGGCAGAAAGTGTGTGTATAGAAGAACATTTCTTCTCAGTTACAACTTCATCTTAAATAGGAGATAGTAGTTCTAAAACACAAAAGTCTCTGATTCTTTACAAGAGAAAGAAAAAGGAGAAAAACCAAAAAACCAAAAAAAAAAAAAAAAGGAAAGAAAAACCCCAAATAAATAGACAAAGCAGTGCAATCCACTTTTGATACAAAATAAGTAGTAAGTACATAAATACTAGGAATACACCAATACCGGTTTTTCGGTATCGAGTACTGATATTTTTTTCCTTCCGGTATTCGCCGATGCCGTACCGGTGCCGTGTGCCCAGATTATCGGGAAGTTGGGCGGTGGTTCATGACCAGTTGCCCAGCTTCCTGATTTCCTAGGAAGCCGGAGTTACTTGATGCTAGGCAGCCTGGCTTCCTAGACAACCAGGAATCCAGGAGGCGGGTCAGGACATGCCACCCAGCTTCCTGATTGCCTAGGAACCCGGCTTCACTTGTTGCTAGGCATGCTGACCGATATATATATATATATATATAATCAGCTCAGTGTTTAAGCCCACTGCCGTGCTGCCACATATCACACTACAATTGAAGTTATAAAGAGATATTAAAACACAGGAGGTGGAATGGAGGCAAACTGCTGCACCAATGAAGTGAAGGCACCTGAGGTGCACATACCTGCAGCACCACCCCCAATCTCCCATCAGGATGAATCTCAGGCAATTCCAACAAACCTCCATCATTTACAGGTAAGTGTAACTGAGTGCCTCACCCACACACATTTTTGCTAGTTCATCATTAAGACAGGCAACCTCACTAGCCAAAAGAAAAGTGCAATAGGCAAAAAGTGTCTGGTAAGCTTTAGAAGGAAATTCTGAACTTTGACTGGGAGAAAGGCCTGAGATTTTTACCCAAGAGGAAATTATCGGAGAGTGTTGTGGGTGCCTGCACTTAATACCTGCAGCAGTTTGCCCCATCCTGTGACTGTCTCTTTAGGCACTACATGATGCGGAATAACCATTACTACCTACGACTGGTAGCTAGGCTTTACAAAAATGACAGCCGTCGCATCCTGCAGAGAAGGGGACCCGCTATAGTCACATACAACTGTGGCTTTGCCTGCTTGTGTCTGATTATTACTGACCCTGTGACCTCTTCAGGAAATGACATTTGTTGCAAAAACCGCAATCAGTTTTTTAGTAAAACTTCCTCATCACAGAACTGTGTCATTGAGAAGTCTCCAGTGTGATCCAGGTGCTTCGTTTTTTTTGTTGCACTTTCGGTTGCTTAAACCATTTTGATTTACCAGGATGGAACTAATGGTCAACAATTCCCAAGTCCACAGGATGAACCCAGAGTAAGTCCCCTGCATGAGCAGCTCTATGTTCACAGAGGAGGCACACCGCGCAACCTGCGAATTAGGTTTGCAATCTTCTTCACCAGTCCTCCCTGCTTACTGTCCTCCACCTGGAAAGTCCTTGTGAGAAGATTGTAGAAAGACCCGTAGCCCACAGCCACCACGGTGCACGTCAGGCAGATGACATTGTAAGGCATGCTGAAATCAGGAGTAGGTAGATTCACTAGGAGAGGCTCTGTGTACAACCGCATGAAATAACTGGAACCGTCAGATGATGGAAATCTGGCAGACAAAAGGAAACTATTAAGTGCACAGTTTATTAGGCTACTTAGGCCTATATATATGTGCATATTATTATTATTATTATACAGGACTTGTATAGTGCCAACAGTTTGGGCAGTGCTTTACAAAACTGAGGGAAACAATACAATGAACAATACAATTTCAGTACAGGAGGTAGGAGTGCCCTGCTCGTGAGAGCTTACAATCTAGTGGAACCTTGCCTTTCCCCGATTACTCCTTTCCCCTCACCACTATGTTAATGAAATTAATAAATAAAACCGGTTTGAATTTAAAAAAAAAAAAGTGTTAACATCTAATTTTGTCTAGGGAGTAATAAATGAGGTGAAATACTTACAGCGTGGAAAAAAGTGGGCTTTCCTCCAGCTCATCTGTTTTCAGGTTCATCACACTAGGGATGAGCACACTCAGGACAGAAGGGCTAAAATAAGATACAAAAGAAAAAAGAAATGACCATCATAATTAAAGCTGCCCACCTATAGCTCAAAATGGAAGCGGTAAGTGGCCCTGTCAGCACCACCTGCTTGGACTAAAGCCAATTTTTCGACTTTTGGGTGAAAACTATTCCCTTAACAGTGACTACATCCAATCAGAAACAGGCACATTTCAGGAGTTGAGCAGTGGCTGCTGAGTACAATAGTCGGCATTGGGGACTCCTCTATCCACGCTGGTTAGAATGGATGGGGGAATATAATGATTTCCAACATACTGTTGAGGGATGAGGGTTATAGCGTACAAAGTAATGAGGGAGGGTGTGGCCTTAGGAGATCAACACTCTATATCAAGGTGTGCACAATAATTAGGCAGCTTCTTTTCTCAGGCAAAATGGGCCAAAAAAAAAACAAAAAAAACAAAGAGATTTAAAAAGGAGAACTATGCGGTGAGTGCTTTTCACTCATCCTCATAGTTCTAGCCGACCTGTGACAATGAGACTGTCACAGGTCGGCTCAGCAGATCGGGAGGTGAGCGAACACATACCGGCGTTCGCTCACTTCTCGATCCTGTCCATGAAACTCCCAGGAACCCATCATCCTCCAGTGCTGTCATATTCCAGAACTGCAACCTACCTGGAGTGCCCAGAAGTACAAGGTGTCAGTGCCCAGAGACATGGCCAAGGTAAGGGAGGCTGAAACCAGACCACCACTGAACAAGACACATAAATTGAAACGCCAAGACGGGGCCAAGAAATATCTGAAGACAGATTTCTCAAAGGTTTTATGGACTGATGAGTGACTCTTGATGGGCCCGTGGCTGGATCAGTAACGGGCACAGAGCTCCACTTCGAATTAGACGCCAGCAAGGTGGAGGTGGGCTGGTATTAATAAAGACCAGCCAGTTGGACCTTTTCGGGTTGAAGATGGACTCAAAATCAACTCCCAAACCTACTGCCAGTTTTTAGAAGACACTTTCTTCAAGCAGTGGTAGAGGAAAAAGTCTGCATCTTTCAAGAAGACCATGATATGTATGCAGGACAATGCTCCATCGCATGCATCAAAGTACTCCACTGCATGGCTAGCCAATAAAGGGCTTAAAGATGAAATAATGACATGGCCCCCTTCTTTCCCTGACCTAAACCCTAGTGAGAATTTGTGGGCCATTCTTAAATGGGAGATTTACGGTGAAGGAAAACACTAAACCTCTCTGAACAGTGTCTGGGAGGCCGTGGTTGCTGCTGCACAAAAACTTGGTCAACAGATGAAGAAACTGACAAACTCCATGGATGGAAGGCTGATGACTGTCATTGAAAAGAAGGGGGGGGGGGGGGGGCTATATTGGTCAATGGTTTTGTTTAAAATGTCAGAAATGTTTATTTGTAAATTTTGAGTTGTTTGTTTATTATTCTCACTTTAACAGATGAAAATAAACAAGTGAGATGGGAACATTTTCGTTTTCCATTTAGTTGCCCAATAATCCTGCACACTAATAGTTGCCCAATAATTGTGCACCCCCAGATATTCTCCTAAGAAAGCCAAAACCTCACTGTTACCTTCTTAAATATACAGGTTTGAGGTTTATTAACATTAGGGATGCACCGATACTAGTATCGGTGCCAATGCCAAGTATTTGGGCGAGTACTCATACTCGCCCTAATGCTCCGATGCCTAGCCCGATACTTCCGGTATCAGGAAGCCGGGCAGAGAGTCATTACACGCTGCCCGGCTTCCTGATTGGCCCGGGAAGCCAGCTCCATGCTGCCGAAAGTGTATATGTTACCTAATAGCTTTATAGTACTATAGTATAGTAACCTTGCAGGTTTCAGGAATAAACTGTTAAGATTTTCTTCTGGTCAGAATACAAATAAAAACAAACAGCAGTCCTTCCTCCACATAAAGATCTGCAGAGAATATTTTAGATCACCTGATGTAGAATCCATGGTTTGGGTCCGGGGGGTACTCTGTCCACTTCAGTAATGCCCTCTCGAACTGGATGCTAATCTTTGTGATGGAGTTAGGTGGCAGCTGAATTAACATCTCTAGAAGATGGGGCCGCTGGCGATCCTTGGCAGGCAGATAGTGAATAAAACCTACATGTACAATAATCATTTTGTGATCACAGAAGATGGTAAAACACGATACTTTAAAGAGAAAGACAAACATTTGCAGTGACATAGCTACATGGAATTTCCACATTCTAACATCTGCTGGCCAATTATTTACCCCTAGCTCGTTCCTTACATACACACTGTGTGCAAAAAGTCGAATTTCATTACCTTGCATGGGCATGGTGACGGTGTTTTACGCCAGTGACTAAAATGACACACACTGGGGTTTTAGGACTGTATTCCCTTGGGACAGCATACCCCATAGACAGCTTAGGCCTCAATTGGCTGAACTCTTGCACATTAGACTATTGAACTGCCACAGACCCATTTAAACCAAATTCAAACATCTACACAGCAGATACCATTCATGTTGCTTGAGCTCAAATGACCACTGTGAACAAATGTAATAACTCCTAGGTCACCCAACTACAATCTATAACTACACTGTAGACACCTGATCAATGCTATTGGCGAACTTCTCAAACACTCACTCGGCTTGTTGTCCTTGCCCTTAGTGATGATGGTCAGTGTGTGGACATACAGTCGGAGGTACCATGGAACAGTCTCCAGTATCATCACAGGGAATGCTCGGTATGGGTGGTTGTTGTAAATCATGGTGTTAATCACGCCGGTTTGAAGACCGTAACCACTCACATAGCGTTCAGCATGAAAGACAGGGGGCCGTGGCTGGCCTGTGAGGGAAAGAAATATAGGAAATTCTTTACAAGGAAACACAACAAAGTAACATTTTTATCTAAAATACCAGCGTGCTATCACTTCCTTCTCATTTTAGAAAAACCTATAACAAATTCTATTACAACAAACAAAAACTATTTCAGTAGATCCCTATACCGCTGAGGCATGAAAAATGGATGCACCTGGTGACGAGGGAGCATGGAGACAGCTTCCTTAATGGGACTTCTGGTATCGGAGAGTACCAAAAAAAAACAATATTGGTACTCTATACTGAAAAAACGGTATCGGTGTATCCCTATTTATAACCTATACTGTTTAATAATGTTGTGTATTAGCAAAAAAGTTTACAAATAGCTCATTTGAAATGTTCCTTTCTGCCACCAGAACTCACCCGAGTCAGCAGAGCCCCCCTTCCACCTCAGTGCCACATTCAGGTTTCTGGAAGTATTGAAGAAGTCAGGTTCTAGAAGGTCATACACTGTGTACACTCTCCGATCACCGTGGACCGGAACCTGTACATCCAAAGATGAGGTAGGAGTCACCTCAAACAGGTCAAGCTCCTATAATGTACAAATAGAAAGCAACATGAATAATTAAAGCTGATCCCCAGACAGAATGTTCCTTTAACTGTATACCTTATTAACCACAAAGAATATAAAATCCACTTAATGTGCACCAAATGCCTTTGCAATCATGATTTGTCCCTTTTAAAAGTAGCTGTGACATGAACACTGTGCTGAACATAACCTGTGCAAAGAGCAGAGCTGCGGGAGGGACCCAGCAGGCCCCTCCTACTACAGGCTGCCTGCAGAAAACTACAGGAGGAAATCGGAGACAAGACCGGGTCTCCTTGCACAAGTAGAGAGCAGCAGTGAGCGGTCTTTATTACAGGAAGCTCCTGCACAGCTGAAAAGTGGCACAGATCTGGGAGAAATACACAAAGCACACCAAGACTCACACTCTGTCTCGGTACCTCTCTACTGGCTACTGAAAAGTCCATACTGGATCGTGTGGTGAAAAGGACCAAAGCTTTATCTTATGAAGTCAATGACTGCTATACCATGACCGCCCTCACCCCTTTGCCAGGAAAAAGTATTTCTAACTAGCATTAGGAACTGACAACTTTTGGCGTCTGCTTTTTGAGGTTATATTACTTAGAAATATTTGGTGACATGCCAGGTTGGCTTTTAAGAGATTCTGTTACCTGCCCATTCAGAGTAAAAGAGTCTGCTAACAACAACACATTGGGCCTGGCCTTTTAAACAGGGGAGGCAATGAGGGTGCAAATAAGTACAAGTGTCTGATAGAGGAGCTATAAGGAGGCACTTTCACTTTGTCCTGAATGGGGAAGTGATAGCGTCTCTCTAACTTTTTTTAGAATGGAGCCCTTGCTTACAGTTGTAAGTCCAAAGCTGGCCATAAACCGCATGAATTTCATCCAATTCCTGTGAATTGGCCACAATTCGAGCAGTTGGTGTCCCTGCTGAAGTCACCCAGCTTGGCAAACTGTGATTGAGAAAATCAAAGGAGCTGGGCAGAAAAAAAGTCAGCCAAGTAGTGACTGCAGTTCATCAGCTACAGTCACTTTTTGGCTGTTCTAACAGCAGCGGGCACCAGCAATCAGTATACAATAGCTGGCAATGGGAGATCCCCAATCTTTACATGTATGGCACGCTTAACTACTATTTTATATTGTTTTACCTTATTATATCCAGATGAATCCACAAAGATCTTGCTTCGTGTTGCAAGGGGACAAGGCTCTGTTACCGTTCGAGCAAACATCTTAAATATAGACCAGTCTAAAAGACAAAAATAATATGCTTGAACCTTCACTACTACACTGACACATAGGAGCCTTGTATGGAGGCAGCACTGACAATCAGCTATAATCTCTACAGATTAGAAATGATATGGTGTAAAGGAGGCACAAGTGTTTGCAGTCCAAATCAGGAGAACATCCTTGGGCGACAACGCTGCTCTTCCATAGATACAGTCCAGTAAATGAGCGTTGTCAGACTAGGACGGGAAGTGCACTACTGATAGTTTTCTTTTCGGGCTTTTTTCATCTGGTGATCCTAATGTAGCTAACCACATCTAAGGACTGGAAACTGCAATATATATTTTGTTCTTAGATTTAAATATGCTTCAACACCAAGGAGGGTGATAAGTAAATCTCTTTTCACAAAGAATAGACCAATTAATAAATCAGAACAAACCTCTTTTCCCTTGTCCGTTGGTATACATGTCAAACACCACTGTTAAGGATTGACGGAGCTCCCACGAAACTTTTGTGCAGTCCGGGTCCTGAAATATATGATATTGTTTATAAGACATGGACTAAAAGAATCAGCCCACCCAAAATGGATATTTCTGCGGGTAGATGGCATTCAGAATCCCCTCTGCGGGTCTTTAGACCTTGTGAAGCAGTAAACCTCAACTTCGGATTTTCCAGGTATATCTACCCGGTAAGTATGAGAGGTCTCCCCCTCTTTTGAGGTTTTATTTTTTTTATAAAAGGAAACTTACAATTAACTTAAAATGATAACTATGAGGTGAGTGATTTACACTTACAGTTAAAAGCTGACCTGTGACAATGAAACTGTCACACGTTGGCTCTACTAATCGGAAAGCAACCGAACACATACCGTCGCTCGCTCACTTCCCGATCATCTCCCTGCAGAGAGCAGTGATGGTCAGTCACCTCTCCCCGCAGGGATTCCCCCCTCCGATCCTCCAGCGCTGACTGGAGGAACAGATGGGGTAAGGGGCGGGCACAGCTGGCTCTGCCTCTAGATAGGCAGCGCTAGCTGTCAGCCAGCTGGGCGGATCGACAGTATTGTAAGGATCCGTTCCAACTGTGATGCTCTCAGTATATAGCTTGCAATATACTGAGTTCTGGGTCACGGGAGGACATTAGTATATGTCCTCCCGTGACCCTAAAGAGAACTATGGGATAAAAAAAAGGTTACGCCATAGTTCTTTTGTTAAAACCCAGACCCACACCACCACAAAAAAACAGTTAACAGAAGTGGTTTCCTCTAGTATAGAAACCGCTCTTTACAGTGGGCCGCTTGCCCAAGGCCAGCATAGTGATAATCACCTCTTCACCTTATGACATACACTGCACAGATCCTACTTTTCTGTATGGCCTGACCTCTCTCCAGGCTGGAGCAGGAGTTTGGTGCTCTGGAGGGAATACATTGTTGGGTTAGGCCTAGGCAGATTGGGTTTTAGGGCAATGTTCTTTGGATATGGGGCAAAAAGGCAAAAAACATGTACAGTCGTGTGAAAAAGAAAGTACACCCTCTTTGTATTCTGTGGTTTTAAGTATCAGGGCATCAAGGTGTCGCACTCCACGGGTAATATGATTGCATGGGGTTAGGAACAGAATCTACTCCTAACCGAAAGTAGTCATATCACATATGGAGTGCTGGCGAACTGCCACTTTCAAATGCGGCTGCTGTCATCCGATCATTAACGTGAAAGGGTGACAGAGGCTGCTTCTAAACAGAAGATTTAGGATTCCTGCCACATGAATTTGTAGGTTACTGCTGCAGGAATCCCTAAATGCACATCCACAGTATAGTGCGAATGAAGCAAAAGGTGGCACCATCTTCAGCTACAAAGGCATAGCAGGATTTATTTCAGCTTTAAGAGTGTAGTGTGCATAACCAACTCTTACCCTACAAATAGGCCTGATGTGCACCGACTGGGAGTGGTAGCTGCTGTAATACAGACGTTCTGCCTCTAATAGGGAGGCCAGGCCCACCTGTGTAGATAATAGAGGAAATGAAAAGACATTCTAGACCAAACTACGACAAAGTAACAGAAAGACTGACACGGTACCTTGGAGCCACAAGGTAGCAGCTTCTTCCATGGGGTGAGATTCTCTGTACATACAATTTCTCTGGGCAGAGTGGCGTATCGCAACAGGTAGTGATCGGTCACTGTAGGGGATAAAGAATTGTGTGAACAATCCAACTAAACTACACATTTCTTTTCTATATTACCCCAATTCAAGCTGTTTGCAAGTGATCAAGAGCAAGCACATTACTGCCCGCCCCACTTCCTTCTTTACACCTGAACTTGCTCCAGACTAAAACAGGTCTAACGCAGCCAACTTTAAGGGTCCCTGTTGTGTCTGTATGTATTCATATTCTTCAAATGGATTCCAAATTAGAAAGTGCTTTTTAATGTGGTGCACATTTTGTTGTTATAAGTATGCTATTTGTAAGGCTGAAATCCATGACTGCAAAAAGCTAAATTAGCCTTGTAGGGGGGCCTCCCCACACTGCGGGGTTAACACTTTTTACGTCTAGGGGTAGAGGAAGAAGATGCAATACCTCAATCCTCACTCAGGTGCTTTCCTCTTCTCTCCGATGCTCCAGGTTGTGGACGGTCCCTCGCCATCCTCGCAGGACTGCTGGCCCTGCACTGTACTTGACGTCAGCATGAGACCACCAGCCGGAGCATCTTAGAAAAGGGGGACCAGTCACACAGATGGAGGAAGCCTGCTGGAGGGAGGAATAAGGCAAGTATTACACCTTATTCCTCTGTTCCAGGTCTTAATGAGAGAGGTGTGTGGTGTGTGGTGTGTGCTTCAGGGCCATTCCCCAGCTTTAAATGGAAACAGGAACTGGGCAGAAGTTTTATAGGTTTATTTACGTTTTGTTAAAAGCGCAGGATAAAACGCGCATTGTCTGCCTTGAACATACATTGGTTGTATATGCTTGATTTTCTGTAACAGACAGTTTTAAGGAAAACTCACCAAGAAAGCTGCTAGTACGATTGTAACAAAGCACACTGCATCAAAGCATGGAGATGTAGATAATTCCATTCAGAAGGAAAGTACCCTATCCGGTCGATTGTGGTGTGTGCATTGCGGCAGGCCATTTATTGGAATGGCCTCAACAGACCTAAAATCAGACCTGCGCTATTTTTGCTGATGTAGTGCACCAAAAAGCATGTTGGGGTGTTCCCATTTGTTCTGGCGTACTGCAATGTAGGTGCTTTTGGTGAACCCTGGGGTGCTATTCAAAATAAATGGCACTGCAATGCAGTGCAGTATGTTGTGGTAATGAGTATTACTGCAACATATTTGAAGGAGCCTGCTTGGATTCTAGGCCCAGGCTGTACAGGAGGTCTCCAATACTACCTCAGTCATGGTTGATCCGTACGCTTCTACGGATAGTTATTTTTTAATCCCGTCTTTCATTGTTCGCTGCATAAGAAAAACATGCAAATTCAGCGTTGTTTTGCTGTAACCCGCCACTCCGATAGATAGATAGATAGATATAGATAGATAACCCTGTTACTATTAAAGCTGAATACATTAATGTCGTAATTTGTCCTTGCACAAGACATGTAACCTAAAGCAATATGTCTGCATGACAGTGACACACAATGGCTGCCCCCTCTCCCGGGTGGCTGTAGAAAAGTGACATTTCCTCTGGGAGTTCTGAATAAAATAGCAGAAACAGATTTTCTTGGAACCACCTTTCTTTGCCCTTCTTTCACTAGCAGTTTGTATCAACCATTAAATAATTGATTTATATTTTGAAACAAAAAAAAAAAGCATCCACATGTTAGCAGTAAGAGATAATGGATAGAAATGGAGAGGTGTAAATGGAGAAGACTTGTACACTGACCGTTGGCTAATCCCAGGGGCTTGAAAGATGCAGTTGGAGTCACTGTGTTAGTCGAGTCAATGAAGTTTAGTGATGCGCAGAAAATCCCTGACAGGATGTTAGTCAGCTCCTTCCAGCTTTTATCGACGCTGCAAAAATGAACATGCGGCACGCTTAAAGTGTATTAAAACCCAAGAACTAAAAATATCACAGCTTACCGGTCCTTACATGTGGTGGCTGCATTTATTTTTCTTACCCCCCCACCCCTCCCAATACCTGGTGATCCTGCCAGTAGTTGGCTGTCCTAAGGTGGCAATACCCTATAATCACTATCTTTTAGGAAGTAGGACACCCTATGACAGGACAATAAAACACCTCCCCATCCCTAGGAGGAAGGGGACATGCCGGGAACAATGCTGATAAGAGTGCAGTACAGGAAGAGATCTATGTAAAGTGCTGTGTTTGTCTGCACTATATAAATACCTGTAATAAATAAAATATTAGCTGGGAGGATCAACAAGCACGTTCTGCATGAGAGAAATATCACATAGTGTGTGTACATATGCACACACACACTTTCAAAGAGAGATTGAAGCTTGGAGTGCACAGCAGTGATGTTGTACATCACATGGTCAGGCCAGGCGGAAGCGCCAAAGGCCGCCTCCTGCCCGTACCACGGAGGGGTCCCGGGGAACAGAGATGGGAGAGAACGGTGGGGAACCATCACAGCCCTCCAACGGTAACCCGTCTACTTTGAACAGAGGAAACACTATATACACTGAGGAGATTCCTGGAGGACGGTAATTTCTTCTGTATGTGTAATGTGTTTCCTGTCTGGAGGTGGAGCCTCTCATGGGCTGTCCTGGAAGAATGGGGGGAACCCCCCCCAAAAAAAGCTGTCCACCAGCTGTTCTCATATGTAGCAGCTTGGTGGGTAGTCCTTGCATATATGCATCAGCCAGCTCCGCTGTTCAGTGCTGACCGACGTGCTTCCAGAATGAGCTGTCACCAACAGCTTCTAGTCATTTTTCACAATCAGGAGCCGCTGGGACAGGCTCCTGATCATGTGATTGCTGTGGTCACATGACTGGGAAGCCCGCCTCCAACTGCCAGTTTTAAAAACTCCTTAATGATCCCCCTGGGGTCTATGAGTTTATGAATGAATTGAAATGCTGAATCTTAAATTACACCTGGTCTCTTATTTAGCTTTGCTTACTGAGTCTGAAGATTATTCTGCATTTGGGAGTCAGAGCTGAGAGCCTCTCACCCTCTCCTCCTCCTAACCCCTCCCCTCAGGCTGCTGCCCTGTCAATTGCCTAACAGGGCAGATAACGTATGCGTCTTCCCACCTCCAAAATGTGAATGACCGAATCATAATGGGGCACCATACTTGTTTACATCACTCCTTATGTGTGGGCCCTTTTAATTGACATTAAACTCAGAAGTTAAATCTTAAAAATGCATTTTAGTCCCTTAACTATTAACAAAAATGTATCTTATTTGTGTCTCACTTGGTTGGGGATCCTCAAATCATCTCTGAATTGGTGCTGACACTGTCCCTTCTGGAGGGGGGCTACTTTTGTTCCCCATGGACCCTGCGTGTGTTGTAAAGTAATCACCACTCCAAGCTCACTCCTGTGATAGACTAAAATCGCAATACAGAATGGTAAACTAAACATGAGGTTGTAGTCCATCACAGGAGTGAGCTTGGAGTGGTGACTACTTTACAACACACACAGGCACCATGGGGAACAAAGTAGCCCCCCTCCAGAAGGAAGGACAGTGTCAGCACCAATTCAGAGATGATTGGAGGAATTACAGCCGAGTGATACACAAATAAGATACACTTTTGTTAATAGTTCGGGTACTTGAATGTAATTTTAGGATTTACCTCCGGAGTTTAGTGTCACTTAAAACCATTCACACCAATAAATCTCCCCGTCTGGATTCAGGAACAATGTCTTACTCTGTGACGGTGTCCTGGAACCAAACCCAGAGTTCAGCCCCGGCGGGCGCTTGCAGGAGAGGCTGACCCCATGATCTGGTGCGCCAGAATCCCTGAGTGAAGGAGAGGTGCAGCTCCTGGATGGAGTACTTGGAGATGACTTGACCCAGAACTTTGGGAAATAATCTGTAGTGAGAAACTGGGAGACATAAAGAGAGTGTCATCAGATAAATCACCAATAGAATGAAGGACACCCAATACTCAGCGGTTTAATCACACAGGGTGTACACAAGCAGGTTCAGAGGTCATTCTATAACAATGGTGGGCAACCTCGGCACTCCAGATGTTCAGCGACTACAAGTCCCAGGAGGCATTGCAAGACAACCACAGACATGACTCCCAGAGGCATAATGGGAGTACTGAGGTTGTCTACCCCTGTACAGTACAGCAATGATAGTCAGTGTACAGTACAGCAGTGGTTATGATAGTGTACAGTGGCAGTGATGTCAGTGTACAGCAGTGATGTCAGTGTACAGTACAGCAATGGTTATGATATCAGGGTACAGTACAGCGGTGATGTCAGTGTACAGTATGAAGGTGATGCTGTCAGTGTGCTCGGATCGCCAGGCCGGACTCGCTCACCTCTCTCCCTCCTCAGGTCGGAGTCCAGGCGGGTCCGGAACTGGAAGGTAGCGGCGATATCTCCGGAGCGCAGCGGGGTGAGCAGCAGCTCCTCTTGGAAGGAATCTCCGGCCTTCGCCTCCTCCGTCCCGGCGGCCCCGGACACCAGCACCGCACACACCAACACCACCCACACACCGGCCATCTTTCACCCGCCGGTCACCAGGCTCTTCCGCCTTCTCCTACCAACTCCTTCACCCGGCCAATCACCTTTCGATTTTCACATACAGCCAATGACATAAAAAGGAAGGGCGGGGAAAATGAAATCTAGCACCATTATCACGAATCACAGCGCGTCAGAGACAACCAATCAGAATCACAGAAAGGGATCAGGCCCCAGAGATCTACGCATGCGCATACTTGAGCGTCCCTTTTTTTTTTTATATCAAAGCGGACCTGTCATGTTATTTACAACCCTCCACACACCAGAAAGCATGAATTGGACGATCTAATTGGAGCTGTAGAAAGAACTAGAAGCATTTGGTAGGGATAATTCTTTGTTTTACCTGGGCCCCAGGAACCCCAAATCGCTCTCAGTGTCCTTACACTGCAGCTGTCACACGTTAAAGTGACCCTGTCACTAACAACCCAAAATAAAGCTAAAAGGGGTAGGCAACCTCAGCACAAAAGCTGTGGTAAAACTACAAGTCCCATGAGGCATTGCAAGACTCTTACAGACACAGGCATGACTCCCAGAGGCAGAGGCATGATACGTTGTGCCCCACTCTTAATATCCATATCAATCTAGAAGTTTGTAAACTTACTTATTGAAGATGCCCATAGGATGTACTTCCTCAATGCACTGACACCATTTCACTCAGCCCTGTGAATATGCACTAACCTGTGTCACCACTCTCACAGAGCCTGCCTTCTACAACTCAACGTCTGACCAATGTAACATCATCATTGCTGGCTGGAAGCAATGCATGATGGGATATGTAGCTTTGAGAAATGGAGATTGCATCACACCAAGCAACAGGAAAAGAGATGCAAAGCACACTTGGAATCCAGGAAGGTGATGGAAGTGATGGGCAGATGGAAGGCGGCACTCACTACATAAAAGGGATTTCTTCAAGTAAGCTCTGATTGCATTATCAAAAACAACTCCAGTATATATTCCTATTACAATGCTGATCTTATACCAGCCAATGGCCTTGAGGAAGGCACCCTGCGTGGCCCAGAAACATTGGCTGTATGTGACACTATGTAGATAAAATACATTGATTCCTTCATCATTATAGGGAGTGCTGGTGACCCGTTTTTTCTTTGTGACTTGGAACGCACAGCGCCATCCGTTGCTGTCACTACAAGCACCTCCCTTATTGCTCCGCGTGATCCGAACCGCCTCCCGCCCGAATTGCTCCCTGACCCTTTTATGCCGTGCTGTTTCCATACTGCTTTTAATGGAACCACATTGTTCAGTGGGTTTGGGGCATTCTTAATTGCGCTTTAGCGCTGAAATTTAATTTAAAACACCCAAAACCGCCCTCCTAAAATCCGCACAGAAACCACGCTGATCCGCAACTGCACTGGTGTGAATGGGGCCTTAGAGAAGGGAGGATGAGAGGAGGAGGGGATTGGATTGTTATGCTGCGCCTGTGTCTTTGTGGAGACACACACACAGCATACTAGCACACACAAGGGTGGTTCTATAGGACCAGTGGCGGAACTAGCAGGGTCGCAGCTGCGACCGGGCCCTGGAGTTCCGCCACTTGGAGGTGGCCTAGGACAGGAGGAAGGGGCCCCTGGTAAACGCTGATTGTCAGGATATTTAATATCCCGGTAACTGTTAATGTGGGTACCGGGACTTCTTCCTCCTGTCCTGGGCCCTACGTGTTTAACAGTGCGCCCCTCACCTTGTTCCGGGCGCAGCGTGAAGTATGATCCAGCTGGCGCAGCAGCCAATGTGTGGGAAGCGGGTTATCCCCGCCCCCTTATCACACAACGCTGCAGAATAGAGAGCTGCATTGGTAAGAGAGGCCTGCTGCAGACACGAAGGGGGAGCTATAGGGAGCTGGGACATGGAAGAGAAGAGTGTGGGGTCCGAGAGCGGAAAGCTGGGGATATGAAGGGGGAGATAATGGGGAGCTGGAGACATGGAAAAGAAGAGTGTGGGGTCCGGGAGCGGAAAGCTGGGGATATGAAGGGGAGATAATGGGGAGCTGGAGACATGGAAAAGAAGAGTGTGTGTTTTTTTTCTAAAAAAATTTTGTTTGTTTTTTGAAATAAATGTATCTAATTTTTTTTTGGGGGGGCCCTGAGATCACTAGTTACGCCTCTGGATAGGACCCTACAATGGAAAGGAGTCACCCTAATACAGGATATCAGAACCAGTGCTCAGGAGACCAACTGATTCTGCAGGAAACTAAAACTTATAAACATCAAGGAGCACCATCCATTGTAAGTGATTTCTTCAGCATTTGAAATAGCTTAAAAACCTTTCGACTTGAATATTACTTTAAAGGTGAACGTTGCATTACATTTTAAGTAGAATGATTTGTACTCATCATAGCTCCGAGCTTTCCAAAATGAGAAAGAGGGACACTTTGCAGCACATTCGGGGGACATATACCAATTTGGTTGCATCATCAGCGTCTTTTAAACTTGCATTCAAAAGTTTTTATTATTTTCATTGAGGCATATACAATGACCATCAACATACTACAATGTAACAGAACAACATAAAACAAAAAGACAGTCTTCGGGATTCCTTATTTTTCCATCTCTAGTATCTGGTCTCAATTGTCGACACAAGCCTACCGTTTTTAATTTCGGCTCAAGCTGGCCCCCTGCCCAGCTTCCCGCTCCAAACTTCGGCCTTAGCGGAACTATTCCCATTTTACCCCCTGAAGAAATACCTACGTCCCATCTTGTTATCTTGGGGTTTAGCAATCACTCGACCGATGGTCAAAAACCCAGGGACTTGTCGACTATTCTTACCAGAAGCTTGTGTAAGAACAGTCGAGACCAGATTACTAGGTTATCCCTATTATAGTGTATCATCGACCTGAGACTGCCTTACAAAACCTAAAAACATAATAAAAAAAACAAAAAAACAACAAAAAGCAAAAACAACAACAACAACAAAAAAACAACAAAAAAAAAGAACAATGTGGTTATATAGCATCTGTTGCAATAGGTTTTAATTTTGAACATATTAAAATGTTTCTGGTCGGGGTGGGCTAGGGCTCGCCTTCGCTCCCTTCCTCTCATACTCCTACAGGATTTACATATGCCGCCCACGGTGCCCAGGTAAGCTCAAACTGTTCCATTTTGTCTTGGAGTATACTCGCCAAAGTTAGAAAGAGTCGGGGCCATAATAGAAGGGCGTAATCTTGAAGGTAACCATTTCAATAAGTCTAGAGGCAGATCTCTAGCTGCCTTGGATTCCATGAGAGCCCAATCTGGTGGTTCCTCCGCTACATAAATAGCAGATAGCTGAGCTATCCGTGCGGCCCGATAATAATTATATATATTTGGGACCCCTAACCCCCCAGACTCTCTGGCGCTATATAGTGTGACTCTAGGTAGACGGTGACCCCTTCCCCCCCATATAAATTTCATTAAAATAGCCTGAACGGAAGCCAGTTCGGATCTAAGGACGTGGATAGGGAGGGCCCTAGAGAGGTATAGCAGACGAGAAAGCAGGGTCATCTTGATAGCATTTATTTTCCCATACCATGAAAGATTGTATGAAGACCACCTCTCCAGGTCCCCCCTCACGTCTTTTAAACTTGACTTGAATATCACTTTAATCCTGTTAACGCTTCCACCTTGCAGCACTGGGGGATCCTCAGTTCTAATCCCAGTCAGGTCACTATCTGCATGGAGTTTGCATGTTCTCCCTGTGCTTGTGTGGGTTTCCTCCAGGTATCATGCTTCCCTCCCAAACACTACAAAGACATGCTGGTGGCATAACTGACTGCTGTATCCATGAGTCTGTGTATGTATGCATGTGAGGTATGGGGGCCTTAGATTGTAAGCTCCACGAGGGCAGGGACTGATGTGAATGTGTGGTATGTAAAGTGCTGCGTACAATTGGTGGCGCTATATGAATACCAATAAAAATAATAATTTGTACCCTTTATGATAACTCTAAAATGACAAGTCCGATACAATGCATGGTGCTTGTTCACAAAAGAAATCAAAATATTTAAATTTTTAGAATTTCTTTTTAAAATCATACAGATGAACAACAAACTAAGGTCCCATTGACCCTACAGATTCCTGCGGCAGGATTCAAAGGCAGTGACGTCACAAGGGGGTGCGGACGGCACCCGGGTGAAACCATTTCAGGGGGTGACACCAAAATGACTGACAGTCATTTTGGTATCACCCCTTCTGAAAAGTCGGGCACTCAGTCATGGACAGAGAGGCCGACAGTTTCAGGAGAGAGGAGGGGACCCATTGGCATAACTTATTCCCACGGGTGAACGTCCTCTCCTCTCTCTGCCGGGGTCCATCACCAAGATGGCCGCAGGCAGCTAGCAATAGGATGACCGCGCATGCGCGATGACGTCATCATGCATGCAATCAGGGCGGGGTGTCCCCCGGTATCCGCTCTGGGTGACACCCGGCCCCTGATCCCAGGTGTCCCTGTGTGAATGGGACCTTACAGTCTTAGGTAGGAACTGCCAACACATTTTGGGGACATAAAAAGGAGAACACAGCCCCTCTCTCCCAAACATGAGCTTGCATACCCTCTTTCCCAGGGTGTCCCCTATTTAAAGCATAGTGCTTATAAAGCTGAAATCACGGTCACCATCCCCACACAATACGGCACGGTGGAAATTCCTATACTCCTCGGCTGGAAGTGTTAAAACTTGCAAGCACCTTATTCAGATGAACATAATCCAATCAGAACGGTGCCAGGGCAAGCATTTGCTAATGTTGCTAAACCAGAGAAGTAACTATCCTGTGAGATTCCAGTGTGTTGGGTATCAGACTCCAGCAAAGCGCCGAAGGAACTTCAGAGATGTCCGTGCCATTTAGGAAAGACCTTTGTAAAAACAACTTGGCAGCAGTGGGATTCGAACCCACGCCCCCGAACAGACTGGAGCCTTAATCCAGCGCCTTAGACCGCTCGGCCATGCTACCCTGTCTCTCAGTTTGTTCTGTGCATTAAAAAGTGGCGAGGCATGTTCTACAGGGAATGGTTTGATGAGGCTGCGGACATACATGGCACGCTTCAAATTCCTCCAGCCGGGTTGAGATTAGAGCTTTGAGTGGCTGAGATTGCCACCACCCTAGCCCCCAAAAAGGAATGGCCGGTTGGTTAGAGTGTGGTGCTAATAACGGCAGGTTATTGGGCTCTTTCGGGTTTAATACTCTGCCCTCCAAGGCTCTGATTGAGGAGAACATTATGTTGGGCAAACAACAAAGAGCATTGTAGACCTCTCGGCTATGTGACCCTTGCGAGAGCATGCACTGTGCATTAGAAGGTGGAGCGGCATGTTCTACGGGGAAAGGCTTGATGAGGCATTGGCCATATATAGCACACTTGGAACGCCTGCAGCTAGGCTGACATTAGAGCCTCGAGTGGCTGAGATTGTCACAACCCTATCATATAATAGTGTTTGCTGGATAGCTCAGTTGGTTACGGCATGATGCTAATAGCATTGAGGTGGCAGGTTCAATCATTATATGGGCCATATGTGTGATCAGGCCATTGTGGGGGAAACACCCTCATACACAGTATAGTTTTGATTGTAACAGATATCCCCTGTTTAAGATTTCTCTTCCTTTGAAAGCATTTCCTAATGTTGCTAAACCAAAGGTAACTATGCTGTGCGATTCCCTTGTGTTGGGCATCGAACACCAGCAAACTGCGGAAGACTCTTCAGAGACATGTAATCTGTTGAAGAAAGGCACCAAAAAGACTGGAACTTTAGACCAGCACCTTAGACCATGCAACCATGCTCCCCTTAGGTAGGCTTGGGTTATGTATTAGAACAGGGGTAGCCAAACTCCGGCCCTCCAGCTGTGGTGAAACTACAAATCCAATGATGCATCTCTCTCCGGAGTCGTGGCTGTGAGAATCTTGCAATGCCTCATGGGATTTGTAGTTCCACCACAGCTGGAGGGCTGGAGTATGGGCACCCCTGTAATTAGGAGGTGGAGAGGCATATTCTACACTACAGGGAATGACTTCATGAGGTCGTGGCATGCTTCAAAAATGTGCAGCTAGTTCAAGATTAGAGCCTCAAGTGGCTCCAACAGTAGAAGAAAGTTGGTTAAGGTGTGGTTGCCTATTTCCTTCCCATCTGCTAACAGCTGGGAAATGTTTGATTTCTGGTTACAGTGACCATAGAAAGGGGGGATCTCCCAGCTATAAGAGTAAAGACTAAATCGGGGTGGCCTGCACACCTCAAATCTTGACCATGGCGATTTCCTATATTTTCTGTTGCAAAAGCTACATTGTTGCTAAAAAAAGATCTCAGTAAAGATTGGAGATGGAGATATGTTATACCTGATGTGCTGTCCGTTTTTGATATTTTGGATTTTCTATGTTTCTCCATTGCCCCTGCCCCTGTTCCAGACGTGTAAAGTGAAGGTGTGAGATGGATTTTTGCTCAGAGTGATAAAAACTCGACAGCGCAGTCTGTTCCAGACCAGACCAGAAAAATACTGCTTGTCCTATTTTGTCTGGTCTTTAATGCACTGGAGCGCATCAAAAACGCATCAAAAACACATGGAACGCACTGGAATTAAAAAAATTCCAATTGCGGCAAAATCGTGGAAAAATCGCGGCAAAAATGCAATATTCCAGATCTGGTCTGGAAAATGGTGTGAACCCAGCCTAAGGCTATGTTCACACCGTGTCTGCATCAGAACTGCAAATGCGGTGCAGCTTAAAATTGACATTCCATGTGTTCCAGTGCATTCCAGACCAGAGAAAATGAGACAAGCAGTACTTTTTTTTTGTCTGGACCGGAACAGACTCCGCTGGTGTGAACAGAGCCCAGAAATAGCATAGGGATACATCGGGAATGCTTTTTTGGTCCGGGAACAAACTGTTCTGGTAATGACCCGGACATGGTGTGAACAATCCCAAAATGAGCCCATTCCCACCACATCCAGATCATGTCCAGACCAGACCAGATTGTCTCCGGACCCAAAATGCATCCTAATGTATCCCTGTGCTATTTCTGGCCTCTGTTCACACCAGCACAGTCTGTTCCAGACCTGGCCAGAAAAATACTGCATGTCTCATTTTGTCTGGTCTGGAATGCACTGGAACGCATAGAAATGCATAAAAAACGCATGGACCACACTGCGCTGCACCTGAAAGCCCATTTTAAGTTTTTAAAAAAACAGCTCTGGAATGTGGCAAAACCGCAGTAAAAACACAGTTAAAACGCGATGCACTGCGTTCCAGATCTGGTCCGGAAAATGGTGCGAACCCGGCCTTTATCTGCACCGGAACGGACTGGGCTGGTGTGAACAGAGGCCAGAAATACCATAGGGACACATTGGGATGCTTTATTGGTCCGGGAACAAAGTGTTCTGGTCTGGACATGATCCGGACATGGTGTGAACAAGCCCAAAATGAGACTTTTCTGGTCTGGTCTGGAACGGACTGCGCTGGTGTGAACAGAGGCCAGAAATAGCATTTGGATACATTAGGGTGCATTTTGAGTCCGGAAACAATCTGGTCTAGTCTGGAGATGATCTGCATGTGGTGTGAACGCACCCTTTGTCTTGTCTGGAATGCACTGGAACGCATCAAAAACTCACGCAAACGCACTGGAACGCCCTGAAAGCCCATTTTAAGCTAAAAAAGAAAAAAGCCAGCTCTGGAAATGCTATAAAAATGCAGCAAAAATGCAGCTAAACGCAGTGCACCGCGTCCCAGATCTTATCCGGAAATCGGGACGCGATTGAATCAAATAGTTTTGGCTAGAGATACACTTTCAGGAATGATTTCTCTTTAGCCCGGAGCAGGAGGCAGCTGTCCTACACAAGCAAAACAAGCAGCCCTCTGCTGTGTGGGAGTCTTTCTTCTTTCTTCATTTTTCATGTCTGTGTACAAAATATAATCAAACTCTGTTTTCAAAACACATTGCGCTATTACCAAGGAATTTACACAGAGGAAGCTACGGACTTGATTCGATGCTATTTCAGCCCCCTGAGGGCACAGTCCGTCAGGGAACATTCTTCTATAAGTGATGATTCAATGAACATTCATATCACCTGAGGATGTTCATGTAGTCGGATCCATGTGGCCGGGTCTACACTATTGGGCCGCGTTATGCGCGTTGGTACGCTGCAATGCTATCCATTCTTAATGGCGCCTCACCAGCAGTTGCAGTCGGGGAGTGTTGGGTTACAAAAAAGAGGGACTACTCCTTTAAAGAAGAACTCCAGGCAAAAAAAGAAATTACCCTTGTAGAGGGGCTCCCCCTGCCCTCCAAGGGTTAAAGAAGAACGTGGGCACAAATTGTATTAACCCTTGCAGTGGGGTTAACGGCTCATTTTTGCCTGGGGTAAAAAAAATAATAATAAATGTGGTACGCACCTGTTCTTCGGAGGCGAATGGCGCTTAGACCGGTCCCTGGATCGTTTCTCCCCCTCCAATGTAGCAGTCTAATGTGCCATAAATCTTCACAGTATTTTGGACGTGAGGACGCAGAGAGGCATACTATCCCTGCAGTGGAGGAGGAGACAGGCTGCAGGGAGCGCCGCCATCTCTGAGGATCGGATGAGCATATCTTTGTTATTTTTGACCAGTGGCGGAACTATCGCCATAGCGACCCAGGCCGCCGCTATGTTGCCTGGGGTACAGGGGGCACGGACAGGACATGGAACAAAAGGGTCCCCCTGATGCCTTCGCAGGCTGCTGGCTGTCACTGGCGGCTGTGAGGAGGAACGCGACACTGTCCAGATCACTGATAACATGTCAGTGATCTGTGCAGCTGTGCGTTCCTCCTCACAGCCGCTGCTAAGTCAGTGACAGCCAGCAGCGGAGGAGCAGGCCGGGGCCCAGCAGTGGCAGCAGAAGAGGAGGAGGCGTGCCAGGCAGCAGTGGAGGAAGAGGCCAGGCCCGGCAGCAGTGGAGGAGGGGCTGGGCTCGGCGGCAGTGGAGGAGGAGGCGGTGACTGAGGAGGAGGCGGGGCCCAGCAGTGGAGAAGGCTGACAGTGGATCGGGGGCTGACAGGTAAGAGGTGTGCAGGGGCGTGAGTCTATGGTGGGCTCTGCAGAGTCACTCTCAGGTTGGCTGTGTGGGATCTCAGGTGAGCTCTGCAAGGGGCGTAACTAGAAATCACGGGGCCCCATACAAAATTTTGGGGCCCTGTGATTTCTAACTACGCCCCTGATTTTGACCCTAGGCAAAAATGAGCAGTTGACCCTTCCACTGCAGGGGGTAGCCGCACTGCACGGGTTAATTCAATTTGTGCCCGGCTTTCTTCTTTAAGTTGTTGTTTTGTCTAGAGGACTAAAATAAAGCTGATGTATTCACCTGATCCAAACTTCCACGGTGGTCAGCACTCACCTCTCTACCCCTCTGCCCAAGCTATGGAATATCCCTCCATAGTCTAATGCAGGTCAATGGACCTTAGACCACCAAAGCGAAGGGTGAGAAGAGGCTGCGGGGACCGATCTAGCAGCCCAGAGGAGACCAGTGAGACCAAGGATCAGGTAATTCTGCTTTATTCCAGCCCCTAGACAAAAATGAACACTAAACCCTTGCAGTGGGGCTACCTAATTTCTATATTTGCCCAGAATTCTTCTTTAATAGTGTGTATAGGTGCAATAGGGAGCCCATTCAAATATATTGCACTGTCACATTAGTGCACATGCCATAGCACACCACAGCAATGTGCCTCCAGCCTCAAACTGCTATTAAGGTTGCAAATAAAAAAAAAAATGGCGATCGTCAGGCTTTCTATAGCCGAAGAGAATGTGTAAGTCTCTATTGCCATAAACATTTCTTTCTACCATTTGGCAAAAAAATGTTTTCTGTACGCTGAGCATGTGCAGCTCCGCACACAGACCCAGCATGCCAAGGTGAAGGAACTCCTGCGCGCATGTGCCTGAGTGCCTGAGCAGAGGGGGAGAGGGGCGAGTGCTGACCATTGTGGGGCACAGGGTCAGGTAAGTATGTCTGCTTTATTTGCATCCCCTAGACAAAACCAGCACCCAACCCTTGCAGTACGGCAGGGGCGTCCCGAGGCTGTGTGTCACCTGGGCCGGATACCGGGTGACACCCCGCCTTGACATCATCGCGCATGGGCGGCCATCTTGGTGATACCTGCCGGCAGAAAGAGGAGGGGACTTTCACCCAGTGGGATAAGGTGTGCCGCCGGGCCCCCACCTCTCTCCTGGAACTCTCGGTCCATGACTGAGTGCCCGACTTTTCAGAGTGGGTGACACCAGAATGACTGTCAGCCATTTTGGTGTCACCCCTCCAATGGTACAAAAAGGAAGATACTTGCTGCACTCCTTACCGGGATTCCCATATGGATATACAGACGAGTTTTCGAAATGACTGCGGAACGTCACCAGCACACCAGATTAATTACTGCATCAAATGTTCATTTATTGTCATCTGCCGTCTCTTGGTTGCAAGCGCTTTTGGGGCCACGTAGGGTCCCCTTCATCAGGGGATCATCTCTGAGCCTGATGAAGGGGACCCTGCGTGGCCTCAAAAGCGCTTGCAACCAAGAGACGGCAGATGACAATAAATGAACATTTGATGCAGTAATTAATTTGGTGTGCTGGTGACGTTCTTCAAATACCCCTCCAATGTTGTCACCCGGGTGCGGGCTGCACCCCCCTTGTGACGCCACTGCAGTAAGGGGGTAGCCTCACTGCAATGTAACATTTCTCTATTTGTATTTGATAGGCTGGAGGGGCTGTCAGTAAGCGGACCTTTTCATTGGTGGTCCATTTTGATACAAATGGCACAGAAATATGACATATCTCCAATTCTGACAGGTCTGGGTACTTTTGTGTAAATATTTAGCAATGTTTACTAGAAGCTCCTTCATACAATGTAACCATTTAGATGCAGTGGATAGGAAACATCCTTGGTAACCGGGATTCGGGAAAGTATGTTAATTAAAAGAAAAGGTACAGCTGCTGTAACTTATCAGTTGACAGTTCGGCCCTCTTGACCTTTTTTCCTGCTGTGTACCATTTACACGGAACAAAAGACTGGCAGGTTATTGCTGTAAATGATATTTTGTTTACGGACGCCAGGGAATCCATCAGCAAGCGTCATATATATATATAGAAGACTCCAAACAAAACCATCAAGTAAATGTTGTTTTTTGGGTTCCGAAAAGGTAAAGCTGGATGACGTACTGGACACACTCTGAGTCAAGCTTTCTTCATAAAGGAACAAGGCCCAAAAGTATGTACTAGGCCTGCATGACCGATGCTGAGGTTTTGGAGGTGTAGTGGGCACCATGAAAGCAATGAACATCAATTGGCCTACAGAATTTTACCCAGGCTAGGCGTTACAGGAAGCACTTTGCTTTGTGTTGGCATATACAGTGCATCCATACCTCCCAACTGTCACTCATTTGGAAGAACTGTCCCTCATACCTCCCAACTGTCCCTCATTTGGAAGAACTGTCCCTCATACTTTCCAACTGTCCCTCATTTGGAGCAACTGTCCCTCACACCTCCCAACTGTTCCTCATTTGGAGGAACTGTCTCTCATACCTCTTAACTGTCCCTCATTTAGAGGAACTCTTCCCTCATACGTCCCACCTGCCCTCATTTGGGGGAACTGTCCCTCATACCTCCCAACTATCCCTCATTTGGAGGAACTGTCATAACTCTTAACTGTCCCTGATTTAGAGGAACTCTCCCTCATACCTCCCATCTTCCCTCATTTGAGGAATTGTCCCTCATACCTCTCAACTGTCCTTCATTTGGAGGAACTATCCCTTATACCTCCCAACTATCCCTCATTTAGGCCTGGTTCACACCTGGGCGTTTTACAGCGCGTTCCTACGCTCTGTAAAACGCTCAACATGTGAAAACCATTGATTGCCTATGGGCATGGTTCCTACCTGGGCGTTTTAAAGCGCGTAGGAACGCGCTGCAAAACGCCCAAAGAAGTACAGGAGCTTCTTTAGGGCGTATTTGCCGCGCTTATCCATTGGGATACAACCAGGTAGCCCTCGTTAACGTGCGTTGTGGTAGGGTGTGTCCATCGCCTAAATACATTGTGCTGGAAGGTGTGCCTCTTTCTCATCTCAGAACATTGGGCGGTATGGTACATCCTAAAAATTTTTTACCAGCATACCTTATTCTTGCATGAAGGACAGTTGGGAGGTATGGGACAGTTGGGAGGTATGGGACAGTTGGGAGGTATGAAGGAGAATGGAAGGTATGAAGAACACTTGGGAGGTATGAGGGAGAGTTGGGCGGTATTACGGTCAATTGGGAGGCATGAACAAAAGTTGGGAGACATGAAGGACAGTTGAGGGGTATGAGGGACAGTTGGGAGGTATAAGGGGCAGTTGGGAGGTATAAAGGACAGTTGAGAGGTATGAAGGACAGTTTGGAGGTATGAGGGACAATTGGGAAGTATGAAGGACAATTGGGAGCTATGAGGGACAGTTGGGAGGTGTGAAGAAGGGGGCGTGACCCCGGAAACGCGTCAATGACGCCACAACACAGTGGCACACAGGCTGATTGCAGTCCTGAAACTGCTATTTCTTTGAAATCTTCTATACAAGCTGTTATTTGACCTACCATTGTGAGTACCTTTGCACTCTTACTTTTGTGTCTTTTAAAATAAAAAATAATCTCCATTAGGCCACGTTCACATATAGCTAATTGTCACGCGATTTCCGCCGCGATATCGCGCATTTTTGCCGTGCGATATCGCGAGAAGTCGCCGGCCAATGCTATTCAATGGAGCTGTCTTAACTCCATGTCGCGCGTCGCTCGTCGCGGTCGCAAGTCGCTTCTACCGGACCCTTTTTTCGGCGGATTTTGCGCGATTTCGCTTTTTTTCTATGGAGCCCGACGGAGAAGGCCGCGCTACCGTCGCTGGAACGCCGCCCCGAAAGTCGCGCTATCCCGGCCGCTGCAAAGGTATGTCGCTATATGTGAACGGGGTCTTAGGTTGGGCGCCCTTCTGTCCTTTTTTGTATGACAGTTGGGATGTATAAAGGACAGTTGGGAGGTATGAAGGGCTGTTGGGAGCTATGAAGGACAGTTGGGATGTTTGAGGTACAGTTGGGAGGTATGAGGGACAGTTGTGAGGTATGAGGGATAGTTGGGGGTATGAAGGATAGTTGGGAGGTATGAGGGACAGTCGGGATGTTTGAGGGATAGTTGGGGGTATGAGGGATAGTTGGGGGGTATGAGGGATAGTTGGGAGGTATGAGGGACAGTCGGGATGTATGAGGGACAGTTGGGGGGTATGAGGGACAGTCGGGATGTTTGAGGGATAGTTGGGAGTATGAGGGATTACTTTTTCCACATATGGTCTATACATGAGTGAGTCTAAAGAAGAGGGCCATCTATGGAGGAAAGAGGGACAGAGCGGACCTGTTAGAGGTTATGACTTCAGAATGACCCTTTCTGCCTCTTTACATACAATGTCCTCTTATGTCGCTCCGATTAGGTGGCAATTTTTGGGTATGGGCGTTCCCAGCTCCGGTCCAGGGAGGTCTTCCTCCTGTCCCCCCCTCCTCCCTCTCCCTTCCCGGAGAGGTTTCCCTTCTGTCTCCCCCTCCCTTCCATCAATCCCTCTCCGGGCTCACTGACCATGGCTTCCCCAGCTAGGACTGCCAGGAGCGGCTTGCTGGAGCTGCGGAGCCCCGGGGAGCTCTGGAGCCGGATCTTGCTTCTGCTGGGCGAGGAGACTCTGAGCTTCACCCCGGAGCCGGAGAGCGGGGCACCCGAGGAGAAAGCGGTGAATGGGGGGGATCCGGCTGGAGGGGTCCCGGACTCCATCGTCAACCTGCGGAGGACTGTCAGGGTGGTGAAGCAGGAGGCTGGAGGTCTGGGGGTCAGCATCAAGGGTAAGACACATGGCAGCGCTGCCCTGACCTGTCACTTCTCCCAGGGACACTCAGATACAAGTTTATGGAACACCCATCTGTCCCTGGAAAAGTCCCTGATCTCATGTGCCATGGCATTCTTCATTGCAGGGGCATTGCCAGGGCTTGCCCCTGGAGTTTTCTTTTTCTGATCTCCTTACCATCTTGTCTTGAATTGTATTGTGATTGTAATGTCTGCCCTATATTGTAAAGCGCTGCACAAACTGTTGGCGCTATATAAATCCTGTATAATAATAATAATAATAATAATCATAGCATCTTGGCTTAAATTGTCTCTCTGAGATTGTAGAAAAATACACCCCCTCCCCCCCAAGGGTTAAATGCTCTTTAAAGCCTATAAAAAAAAACTACCCTTATGGTGTAACCGGCACTGCAAGGGTTAACTGCCCGTTTTTGTCTAGGAATGAAAACAATAAAGATATACTCACCCGATCCTCAGAACCAGCTGGTTGTAAGACCGGTCCCTGCAGCCTGTCTCCTCCTCTGCCCCAATGGTCTAAGGTGCTGTGAGTGAATACAGTGTATAGGATGTGAGGACCCTGAGGGACATTCCATGGCTGGAGCTGCGGGGCCTGGTCTAGCAGCCAGCTGGCTCCAAGCTTCGGGTGAGTCCATCTTCATTATTTTCATTCCTAGATGAAAATGAACACTTAACCCTTGCAGTGAAGGGCTAGCCCCATTGCAAAGGTTATATATATATATATATATATTCTTCTTTAGGTCTAGGGGGCAGAGGAATAAGCTGCAGTACTTACCTTATTCCTCTGCTCTGACAAGCTCCTCCTTCTTTCTCTGATGCTCCGCGTTGTGGGCAGTCTCTGGCCATCCTGATGCACAGTGCAGAACGTTTGATGTACTTAATGCCTGGTACTTAATGACATCGGCGCGTGACCACCGGCTGGGGCACCTTAGAGAAGAAGGCTTCAGGGGACCAGTTGCATAAATGAACAGAGCGAAGAACAAGGCGTTTAACCCCTTCAGTACAGGGGGGTGCCAAGGCAGAGGGACTGTATTTTAAATGACCAGAATTAAGCTTTTAAGTGGAACTTGACAAGTGGAGATTTTTTTATATTATTAGGAACATCTAGAAGTGTTCAATGTGCCCTGAAAGATTCTCCCTTTGTCTGTGATTCCCCCTGAAATACAGCAGTGCACTTCCTGGTGTATGAGTGTGCCTAGGCAGAGCTGTATGTCTGCAGCGTGAGATCTAAGGCACCGCTGCTACTGACTGCTAGTCTAGGAGATTCGGAGTGAGATTTGGGGACATCACTACTGTGTTGCTCACTGCTCTCCTTGCTGGAGGCTCTGACATGAGGAAGCAAAGCCTTGCCTCTACCAAGATGGTCGCCTTCACACAGAGACACAGTGTAGGACAAGTCATGGTAAGTCAATAGTCAAGGAGGCCACAGGCAGTACTGGGGACTAGTCCTTTGTAGTCTGCCTGCCTTATTTTGGGCAAAGCTCCCAATTCATCTTTGCAATATCCCCATTGGAAGTACTTGAATATCTCTAAGAAAGTTATATTTAGGGGTCGTTCTGCCAGAGGCAATATTAGTTGTTGGTGGAGCCTCCCGGCGTCTCATGAGTCTTGGATATTTCACCAATGAGATATATGCTCCTTAGTTCCCAACTCTGTTCTGGGTCACTCCCAGAAAGTGTTTGATTATTCAGCCTTATTTCTCAATAAGGTTGTTGCGTGCAAGGTGCCGGCTAACAATGGAAGATCTCGGCAAATCCAGGTGCACGACTTGTTTGAGGATAGGTGACTCACTACCTGTAATTCTCTGTGGACTGATACACACAGTGGAACCCCGGCTCAAATACATTCATTGAGGGTCAATGAATGCCTCTTACCTAGGTGGTAAGTGGAGGGATGCCTTTTACCGTGGTGGTCAATATGAAATATGTATTTTACTGTGGTGGTCAATAGGTAGAATGCCTCTTACCTTGGTGGTCAGTGGAAAGAATGCCTTTTACTTTGGTGGTCATTGGGAAGAATGGCTCTTACCTTTGTGGTCAATAGGAGGAATGTCTCTTACCTTGGTGATCATTGGGAAGAATGCCTCTTGCCTTGGTGATCATTGGGAAGAATGCCTCTTGCCTTGGTGATCAGTGGGAAGAAGGCCCACTGACCTTGGTGATCAGTGGGAAGAATGCCCCTTACATTGGTGGTCAGTGGGAAGAAGGCCTTTTACCTTGGTGGTCAGTGGGAAGAAGGCCTTTTACCTTGGTGGTCAGTGGGAAGAAGGCCTTTTACCTTGGTGGTCAGTGGAAAGAATGCCTTTTGCTTTGGTGGTCAGTGGGAAGAAGGCCTTTTACTTTGGTGGTCATTGGGAAGAATGGCTCTTACCTTTGTGGTCAATAGGAGGAATGTCTCTTACCTTGGTGATCATTGGGAAGAATGCCTCTTGCTTTGGTGATCAGTGGGAAGAAGGCCCACTGACCTTGGTGATCAGTGGGAAGAATGCCCCTTACATTGGTGGTCAATAGGAGGAATGTCTCTTACCTTGGTGATCATTGGGAAGAATGCCTTTTACCTTGGTGATCAGTGGGAAGAAGGCCTTTTACCTTGGTGGTCAGTGGGAAGAAGGCCTTTTACCTTGGTGTTCAGTAGGAAGAGTGCCCTTTACCTTGGTGGTCAGTAGGAAGAGTGTCTTTTACCTTGGTGGTCAGTGGGAAGAATGCATCCTACCTTGCTGGTCATTGAGAAGAATTGCCCTTTCATTGGTGATCAGTGGGAAGAATGCCTTTTACCCCGGTGATCAGTGGGAAGAATGCCTTTTACCCCGGTGATCAGTGGGAAGAATGCCTCTTACCCCGGTGATCAGTGGGAAGAATGCCCTTTACCCCGGTGATCAGTGGGAAGAATGCCTTTTACCTCAGTAGGGAAGAATGCCTTTTACCCCGGTGATCAGTGGGAAGAATGCCTCTTACCCCGGTGATCAGTGGGAAGAATGCCCTTTACCCCGGTGATCAGTGGGAAGAATGCCTTTTACCTCAGTGATCAGTGGGAAGAATGCATCTTACACCGGTGATCAGTGACAGCAATGCCTTTTACCCCAGTGATCAGTGGGAAGAATGCCTCTTACCCTAGGGATCAGTGGGAAGACTACTCCTCCTGATCAGTGGGAAGACTGCTCCTCCTACAGTATTGGTGAGCATGCCACCCTTTCAGACAACTAAAAGATCTGCCAAGTGGCGTTAGCCCTGGAATTATCCATGCACCATCAGATGGGAGGTCAATCAGTCACAGCTCAAGGAACCCCTAGCAACTTTTGGAGGTACCCTAGGGTTCTATGGAACCCTGGGCGAGAATGGATGATTTAGAGGATGAATGAAAGGTTTGGTGCATTTTTGGTAGTTAAATAGTATATATTTTTTTTGTATAAACGTCAATACCTCAAACCCAAAAAAGAGGGACAGAAGGATTTTGTTTCAAAAGTGGGACAGACTTTCTGAATAAGAAGCAATTAGGAGCAATAGAATTGGCCTGTGGGAGTATATCCAGGATTGGATGGATTGGCAATATCAAGCACCTTTGAGCCAGTCGTGTGGTATAATGAACAATTGATTCTTATTATTGTTGTTGACTTTTACCAATAATCTTTTCACTCTAAAATTGATCGAATTGTGTTTTTATTGCGAAATCGACCGCCGATCAATTGAACAAAAAACCCACGTGCATGCGGCCAACGTAAGATATACTTTTTCTGCAGCAAAGTGACAGAAATTTCACCGGCTGTTCTTGATGCCTTTGACTCTCAAAATAAATCCCCTTCTTGCTATGTTTAGCGCGCTGTGCATCCGTGTTGTGGGAGATCATGTGTTACTTTCATTTCAGGACTAGGAAAATAATATAAGTGCCTCGTAGATGACAGATTGGCTGCCTTTCAGCTCTTCTGAAGTTTTAGAGGAGTCAGGATATTGCAGCTCACTTCATGTCCTGAATCTGAAATGACACCGCAGCCTCATGTCCATTCCCAGTGAAAAGGATAAGAAGGTTGTTTTGTAAGCATATTACATGTGAACTGGGATCCGGCATTCCTGCCCTGTGAGAGTCACAATCACAAGGCTCCTGTTTACTGGGCAGCCCCAGAGAGAGGGTGGAGGAGAAAGGGGACGTTTCATGGTAGATCTGGTGCTGTGTCTGGAGTGGAAGGAGATCCAACGTTTCATAAACAGCTTCTTCTGAAACAATGTTAAAGGGAAAACATTGACATACCAGTGTGTGCTATATTTTGAGTTATTGTCATCATGTTTATCTTAAATGCAACATGTAATAGAAATTCAAATGTTTGCTCTTCTAGATGTTTTGTTTTTACTATATTAAAGGCCACATTTACCTTTTATATCATGCTTCACACCCATAGTTCAGGATTAAACATGGAACATGGTTATATTGAAACCCCTAACCCCATATAGCCCCCCTTACCTGAATCTCAGCCTTCTTCTCTTCGCAGGTTGCTGCTGTTTTTTGAATTAACCGCAGTCAGACACAGCCACGTCACCCATTCACACGCATTAGGGATGCACTGATACCGATACTAGTATAGGTATCGGTGCCGAGTATTTGGGCGAGTACTCGTTCTCGCCCAAATGCTTCGATGTCTAGCGCGATACCCGAGCTTCTGGTATCAGGAAGCCGGGCAGCAAATCATTACACTTGACGAGGGAGCATGGAGCCGCCTTCCCGGCCAATCAGGAAGCCAGGCAGCGTGTAATTACTCCCTGCTCGGTTTCCTGATTGGTTGGGAAGCTGGCCAGTCAGGAAGCTGGGCGCCGTGTAATGACTCTCTGATTGGCCGGGAAGCCGGCTTCATGCTCCCTCGTCACCTCGTGACGAGGAAGCATGAAGCCGGCTTCCCGTCCAATCAGGAAGCCGGGCGTTGCGTCATTACACGGCGCCCAGCTTCCTGATTGGCCAGAAAGCCAGCTCCATGCTTACTCGTCACATAGTGATGAGAAGCATTGGAACGGCTTCCCTGCTAAGCAGGAAGCCAGGTGGCGAGTCATTACACGCCGCCTGGCTTCCTGAATGGGACTTCCGGTACTCAAGTACCGGGGAAAAAAATATCTGTAATCGTACTCAATACCGAAATACCGGTATCGGTGCATCCCTAGATTCACTGATGAAGGGGGCTTGACCCTGAAACGCGTCAATCTTGGCTGACTGCGGCCGGTGGACGGTGATGTGACCGGTGGCAGCTGTGGTACATAGTTGGGGCGGTACCATGTTGGGTTAACAGACAGTGTAGCCTCTTGTTTGTTGTTAAAGTGTGATGAAAACGTTTGCTCTTTAACGAGAGTTAAAGAAAACTGTTTGTCTAAGGGCTTGTTCAGACCAGTTGCGTGCGTTCCAGAGCGGTAGCTGCGATCGGACGCGTGGCGAAACATTGCCAGGGATCCATTCCACTGCAAACTTATAAAAATGCTGCATGCTCTATGCAGTGGAACGGAATGCAGGCAATGTTTTGTCACGTGTCAGATCGCACGCGGGAGGGGGAGGTCGTGGAAGCGGTGCCATTGACTTCAATGCACTGCCACACCCCCTCCTGCCAGAACGCAGGGGGAAGTTTTGTGAGCGATTGCTGTGCGTTCCAGCAGCTACCGCTCTAGAACGCACCGCACTTGGTGTGAACAAGCCCTAAGATATACAACCATCCTGCTTACTATTCTGCTTCCTGTTGTGCATTACTACCCAGTGGTTGTACAACTTGTACTTGTTACAATGCAAGTCTGTGAATGAATGGACTCCCTAAACAAACTGCATTGTTCATGTGGCTGATATCTTATCTCAAGAGTTAAAGTGACATTAAAGTAGGGCTGGTACTGATTAAAACTTTCGTGTTCGATTAATCAAAATATTTTTTTAATCGATTCATTTTGATTATTTATAACACACACACACAGATCCAACTACATTGGCCTATACACATACAGCACAGCAATGAAGTAATAAAATGAACTAGGATCACTCTAATCCAGCACGCTATTAATCTCACGTGCCCCACTCAATATGGCCGCCGCTTGAGTGGGGCAACTCAGAATAATAACGTGCTGGATTAGTACGGCACCGGACGCCGCCCCCCTTCCCTTCGTTAGCCGACGGAGTCACTTGGGGAAGGGGGGAGTAGTCAGTTGACTTCGATGCCCGTGACAACACCGGATCTCCGACGGTGACGTCGGAGAATTTTAATCGATCAAAAATTTTAACGATTAATCGAGAAATTAATCGTTAATTTCCCCAGCCCTACATTAAAGTAAAAAATAAATGATTTAAGGACCTTTAATGATGCCTCTTGATCCGATCATCTTCTTCTTATCAGTAGTTTTCAGGAGTCCCTCCTGCACTGCTGTGTTTCCTGTGTCCCACGGAGTCTGTGTGCGTGCACGCTGCCTGCATTGACTTACTCTGTGTCTCTCCTCTTCTCCCGCCCAAAGATCTCTACTGCGCATGCGCCCGCCACATTATCCTTCATGGCCACTCAAGAATCTTCAGATCTGCAGATGGGAGCGAGCGGTGGAGACACAGGTAAGTAATAACCTTTTTGGTGACTTTTTACATTTTTTAAAATGTTTTTGCACATATCTACTGCTTGCTAGCTGTAGATATATGCAAAGAAAAAAGGAACGTTTAATTATAAATTAAGTAGAAAGCAGAGTGATAGTACTGAACCACTGAGAGCTCCATCTAGTGGCTGTTTTATTATTATTATTACATAGTATTTATATAGCGCCAACAGTTTGCGCAGCGCTTTACAATGTAAGGAAGACATTACAATTACAATACAATTCAAGACAAGATGGTAAGGAGGGCCCTGCCCCTGAGGGCTTACAATCTGAAAGAGGAGGGTGAAATGATACATGAGGAGGGAGCTGTGTGGGGATGACTTGTTTGAGCATGTGAGGGCTCAGTGGCTAGGGTGACGTGGG